>NC_058514.1:892500-1030000 GCF_020382885.2 Scatophagus argus | reverse complement strand
TGCTGTGAGGTGAAATGGATTTGAATTAGTTTTAGTGTTTCGCTTTAACAGGAGTTTACACTCAAGTAGAAACACTAAAACTTCAGAGACACTTTTGCCAAAGGACTGAAGCTGTGTGTGCCAGCAGGCTCGGCTCACAAACATTTATTCATAAAAACATACATAGACCAATTAAGTTTTACAGAATTATTTTCTCCTGTGCTTACAGACTTGAGTTGGGCTTCAAGTTAAGAGTCACTGACATAATCTTAACAGTAAGCAGCTGATTTGTGATGAATGTCAGATGTTTACTGAACCAAACAATAAAACTTTTTGGAGGACTATGAAGTCCTGGAATTGATGGAACCCCTCCTACTATATCTGACTGAACCTCTTACAGTGTTCCAGGATTCTCTCCAAGTACCTGTGGGCCCTCCTTAGGCGTCCACCAAACCCTAATGGAACTTCTCAGAAGCTCCAGGAGTCTCCAGATGAAGAACTGCAATCCTGTCCAAGACACATCAGATCTTCATCAGATCCTCAGCCCCCTTAAGAATAAGTTCCTCAAGAACAACTTCTCCCTCTAACCTTCCTCTTTCAAAGTCCAGTGGAACCTCCTCACCTCTCTAATTCCCTCTACTTCTCAAGATACACCTGAGTCCCACCTGAGCTTCCTCTGTGGGAATTAAACCACTAACCCCACTGCGGGATCAATAAAGTTCATCTTAAAGAGAACACCTGAAACCTTCTCAAAAGCCACTGGAACCTCTTCAAGTGCTCTGAGAACCTCTCTCTCTGAGGACTTCTGAAACTTTCTGAGGGAATTCCTGAACCTCTTCCAGGACCCTTAAAACTTCTTGAGTGCTCAAGGAAGTTTTACAAGCACCATTATCAAAGACACCTGAAACCTCTTCAAGAACCACTGTAACCTCCTTGAGGTCTCCAGGAACCTCTTTAAGAACCTGCAGACTTTCCTAAAGAAACGTAAAAACTTCCTCAAGAACTACCGGAACCATGAGAACCTCTTTAAGGTCCTCTGCATTTTTCTGAAGAAATCTTCCATCTTCTACATCCCCAGAACCTCTTCAGAAAGCTCAAGAAGAGTCTCCTCACAAACTCCTGGAATCAATTGAAGACCCCACATTAGCTCTTCAAAAACCCTGGAAATTCTCAAAAACCCTAAACAAACTTCCAAACCTTCAGAAGAACACGTTGAACTGCTGTAAGGTTCTCAAAACGTTTCAGAAACGTTTCTCTGTTCTTATTTCCACTCCCTCCCTTTCTGTGTTCTGTATAATTTAACCTCACGCGCCTTCACCACCATATGAACAGCACGAGACAAACAGAGGCAGAGCGGGACAGGTGCTCCGTTTCTCACGACCGCATAACATCCGAGCACACACACACACACACACACACACGCGCGCGCGCGGTCTGAGCTGCTGTTTATTCATCCTGCTACGTGCAGATTAAGAGCAACAGGTTGGTGCAAAGCGACAGAAACCCTGGGTGTTGACTTACAGGTAAGATGTGAACACGCTCAGGTTGCTCGGCACGTCCCGGAGTCCCAGGTCCGAGCAGTCCACCCGGTGCAGCAGCCCGTCCACCTCGCACCGACAGCGGCCGGGGCATCCGGCTCGCCCCGCTTCCCTGTCCCCGTCCTCGGAGCTGTTCGCGGCGGGCGCAGCGGAGCTCTCCTCCACGGCCACAGAGCCCCGCATCTCCACCGCGACCACGGAGCTCCTCGACCCGGCCGAGAGGACAGCAACCGCGGCCAGCAAAGCCACAAAGCCCGGCATGTCCTGCCCGAAACCAAACGTTTCAAGTCCAGCAAACCCCCCAAAGTCCAGATTAACAAGCACACAGAAAGTTGCAGCCTTGGATCCGGACCACGTTGTGTTCTGGCTGTTTTCTCCTCACTGGAGTCTAACTGGAATCGGTTCAGATTAATTTCACCTAATCTGGATTAAAACAACCTAAATAAATCAGTCAGAAAGTTCAGGTTGTTTGAACTAAAGTTTGCAGTTTGGTCGCTTTCCAGGCTGCACGCGTGCAGCGGCAGAGCCGGAGTGTGTGTGAGAGTGTGTGTGAGTGTGTGTGAGTCCCTCTCCTCACACTACAACAGCGTGTCAGCCCCGTTTACTTTTATATGGTCTGTCACTGCGTGTCTGTCTGTCTGTCTGTCTGCTGTCTGCCTGTCTGTCTGCAGTACCAACGCATAAACAGCAGAAGTAAACAATAATAAATAAAGACAAAATCACTGAATAAATGGGCCACCAGAATTAAGACTTTTCTCCTCTTTTAAAGCTCTTTTTGACACTGTATGTTCGAAACTGGACTTGCTGGTATTGTTGATAACATTCATGATTGTTTTAATGTTTTTTAATGTGTTGGAATAAAAAAACAGGAATTAAAAAACACTCAGTAAAGTCAAAGTCCGGCATTCAAATTCTGCTAAATGGATGTGAAGTGTCACACAGCATTTCAGTGCTAAACCAGCAAAACGTTGTTTTTTCTTTACCTTCAATCAGAATCAGAAGTAAATCCTGTACGTGTTGTTGGACGACATGTTATAACTTTAATTTGTGTTATTTGTGCTGAGATCTGAGCAGGTCTCAGGATCCACGTCGCTGAAAACACCTGATGGAGTTCAGCTTCCTTTAATCCCTGCATCATATTTTATCAGATGACCACACAGTTTTAATGTAACTCATAACTGCAACTGTTGAATCAGCGCAGTGCAGAAAAGGCAGAACATTTCTCTGTGCATTAAGTAAAACCAGCAGAAAGCCTGAGCAAATGTTCTGACTCATCTTGTTTGTTTTGTTTCTTACAGAAGTGTGTGTGAAATCTAAGACATCAGCATTGAACACACTGAGTAACATTTTAAAAGGTGCAACTGTATATACATTTAAGAACTTTATTCATTATTATATTAATATTAATGAAACAATAATGAAAATTAACATGATAATGACTATTGCCAGCCACATCAGCATATATCAGTATAATAATCATTACACAACACCATTATATTAGTATCACTCTCACTAAACACCTAATAGACTAAATAAACTAAAATGCAAATAAAGAAATGCAGAAATTACTTGGTGGTTTCACTGTTTCTAAATAAATAAAAACGCAGATAATCTAAATGAAGGAGGAAGCATTTTTTTCGTAAAGCTGCACTACACGGCCACTAGGGGGTGGAAAAATTTTTAAAAAGCTGACAGATTCGCAGCTGTTAGCACAACACCGGCCGTTGTGGTCAGTAAATCACATTATTTCTACATCCAGCTGACTCAGAGCGACATGATTGTCTCATCTGAGTCGTGTTCGTGTCACCTGATGAAGTCCAGTATTCACTCTGTTTTTGGTCTCCACCACCTGAGGGGATCAGCTGCTAACTGCTCCACTGTGTCCACCAGCTGGTCTCTGGCTGAGTCCATCTGCTGTGTACACCCAGTTTATCAGAAAACACACACTGAACCCAACAGGAAGTGAGCCGAAAAACCAAAACAAGACCCTAAAGGAGACTGATAAACAGAACAGTAATTCCAAGAAGTGGTTTTATTCAGTGCTGATATCATCCCTGAACACACACACACACACACACACACACACACACACACACTGAGCTCTGGTTAATGATTGATACTCTGTTCTACACCTCTGACGTCCTGTGTGTTATGGAGGTAAGACAGTGACTCTTTCTATTATTGATAGAGCAGGTGTGTGTGTGTGTGGGGGCAGGTAAAGGTGAGATATGAAGATGTTATCTCACACACACACACAGAAACACACACGTAAACTGCATTACGGCAATGATGCAACTGTTGAAAGAGTGAGGAAATGTGTCTAATGCCAGGAGAGGAGTCTGTGGGAGTTTATTTTAAAGAGTCCCTGCACTTTGTCACGCCCTTCAGTGTGTCATCCAGACGCACAAAGCCTTTCTGACACAAGCTTCACGTGAAGCACCGCTTGGCGAGGGGATTTTCTCTCTTGTAAACTACGCCACATAGTGCAGTCGCTCTGGTCTCTGGTCTCATGCTGATGTGGTTGTGTTTCCACTTGAGGTACATTGAAGTCTGGTGTGTCTCATCCAGATGCACAAACGCACCTCCTGCATCTGGACGAGATGCTGAGTCACGTGTCAAAGTGGCAGTATTGACAGTATTTGACAGCTTGGGTCTGTCAGCCAGCAGCCGTGAGCTTAGCTTTGCATAAAGACTGGAAGCAAATGGAAACCGCTAGCAGGAGCTCAGCACTTCATATACTTCATGCAGTACTTCACATCAAAAATATGTCTGAAATTGTGTTCGTAAACAACAACAAACGATGAACACAGAAATACTGAAATATTCCCATCAGGAAAACTGAACTCACCAGCTGCCATTTTACCCTCAGGTGAGACTATTTTCCATTCAATGCAACTTTATTTGTCTCTGCAACAGCAATTTTAAGCATCAGCTCAACACCATAAATATCAAGGAGAGAGAGAGACTCATCACAAGCTTAAATAAAAGGCTAGAAGTTTAAAACAATATTAAATTGCTAATAAATACATGAATAAGTTCAACAGACGTTCAAAAATAACATACAAGAAACTTTAAGGTTTAAGAGACTCTTCAAGGATCCTCCATGAATAGTCCTGGAATCTCCTTACCAACACCTGGTAAAAAGAAAACTTTTTAAAATCAAAAATAAATCATTTACCACATGATATGACATCGTTGTTAAGAGTCCTCCTTTAACGTGATTCTGAAGCTTCTTTGTGTGTTTGAAAGAGTCCCTATTGATTTATTTTCAGGCAGACTCTGACCTCTAGTGGTCGACTGTTGTACTGCAGCCAACAGGTATCAAACATGTTTGTGCCACCACCCGATCATCTCAGACCCACTGTGAACTTTTGAGGAGATTTTCACTGGCCCCTCACATGTCCACCTTATTTGTTTTAAGTCATTGTTGGTTTGTTTTTATCAAACAGATTTTATTTGGAATATAACCATGTATTTTACACAGATTAGATTAATCTGTTAGGAGCTGCTGTTATCTCCCCACTCCTCCTCCCTCACATTGGAGGGTACATTTACTCAAGTACTGGACACAAGCACACTTCTGAGGTACTCGTACTTTACTTGAGTGTTTTCATGTCCTCTTACTTTACTCTTCTATTACATGTCATAGGGACATATAATAATTTTTACTTCACTACATTTGTAATTTCAGTTACTTTGTACATTTACGTTATTAACACAGAATAAAATCAACAAAAGAAGAATAGATACACATATAACGTGTCAAACATAAGACTTTTCCTTTATTTTAACAAAACCAGAGATGTTTGTATTTTGTATTGCTTTAATAAAATATTTTAAAAAGTTGTATAAATATGGAAAACTGAAAAAGAACAATACAAGAAAAAAATTCGATATCACATGGAAATTCCAGGACACAAAATGTCTTTGAATGAATGCCATTCACACAAATTGGTCTTAATTTCTGTCCAACTGCACATTTCAAATTCAGCGCATGATGAGTAAAGAAACCAGAATATTCTGGTCATGATGTGAAATCAAATCAAACAACGATGTTGTGAGCCTGTCTGCTGTCTCATGTGCCAACATCAGAAACCCCCAGCAGCACTGACGGTTGTGACGGGCTGCCAACTATTTCATCATGTGATGCTGCAGAGAGGAGAAGGCAGCGCAGAGCTCTCACTCTTCCGCGTCTTATGAGTACTACTTCCGTCTGGTCAGTGACTCCGTGCCCGGCTAACAAATAAAATAACAGAGAGGATTCTAATGCCGTGTTTCACATTTCCAGAAAGCCGACTCAAGAAGCCATGGTGTAAAATTTCACTGCCTTCAGGATGGACCTAAATGAAAACTTTAGAAGGGTTGCGGTGTCTGCTCTTTGTTCGCAAAGAACTAAGTGGCCTATCTTTCGTAACGTAGACGATCTTCGGTAGAGCTAGCCGGCTAACTAATAGCTCAAACAGACGCCATTAGTTGGGTACCAACCAGGCATTCGCATAGAGGTAAACGGGGAGTTAGCTCGCTGTTTAGACCCAGTTCCCTCACACCTACTGGTCAGTATTATAAAAGTCATATTTGCTTATGCTGTCGAGGTGTGTTTGTCCTGATTTTAGCTGTTTTTCTAAAGTCGGAAGCTGATGTGAGCTACGCAGGACTTCAGTTCCGACGGGGTTAGCATTAGCAGCGCTAGCTTGATAACGCTTGTTTTGATTAAAACGAGGACTTCTTTATTAGACTGCCAGTTATGGCGGCAGGGGGGGCGGGCAGCAAAACCTACTCGTTCAAGGTAGTGTTGCTGGGAGAAGGATGTGTGGGGAAGACGTCGCTGGTGCTGCGATACTGCGAAAACAAATTCAACGACAAACACATCACAACTCTACAGGTAAGACACCCACGAAGCTGCTTGCTAACCCAGGCTGGCTGCCTCGCTAGCAGGCTAACCTGCCACAGAGACGTGTCATTTAATGAACCTGTTTGTTTGTGTGGCAATCAAAGCAGGGGGCGGTGGAGGTGATTTGTTGGGGTGGGGTGGTTGTGTTGCTGTCAGTTGTGTGTGTACGCGTGTTGCGCAGCCCGTGCCCTCCCGGGAGAGCGGGGCTATTGCGAAATACAGCTGGCGTTGAGGCTGAAATTGAAGCTGCCCGCCTGGCCGGGATTATCCGCGGCGGCGGAGGGAGAACCAAGCGTCCGGTGTTGTTTCTGCATACCTGGGGAGAAATAGCTGCCTGCTATCGGCTAAAATGACTCAGAAATCAAAGGCGCAGTGTGGCACACAAGATGATAATCAATCAGTGTCTCATCAATTATTAAACGTAGTCCTCAGCCTAAATTTGAACATAAAACCCACAGAGTGTCAGCTTTCTATTGTAAGAAGTCCTTGTTAAAAGCTATAAAGCGAGGTCCACTCCTACCAGTTGCTGCATTTAAATGCTGCTTTTGTAGTCATAAATGTCCAACAAGTGCTTCTGTACTGTGACATTCTGTGTAGCCTACGTTTTGTTAGTAATGTTTTTACTGTAGTGAAATCCTGAATGCAGGATTTTTCCTTGTAACACAGTATTTTCACTCTGTGGTATTACTGTGTTTTTAAGTAAAAGATACGAGTACTCCTTTCTCCTTTGGTTAACACTAGTATTAAGCACCAAATTAGGTGATTTGGGTTGAAGGCACCCAAACCTGGTTTAAAGAAGCACTACAGAAATTCAGTTGACAGAAAACAATCAGCATCTCTTTAAATAATTCCTGAATCATTTTCAGCAAAAATCCCTCATTCAGCTTTTCTAATGGGAAGATCTGATTCTGGTTTTTATCATGTATGACAAAAGTATCTTTGGACTGGACAGAATTATGACAAGCACAGTTTTCTAACATGTTGTAGCTCACATGAGTCATTGATTAGTTGGCCAGCTAATTAATAATGAAAGTGGCTGCAGGTCCAGTTGAAACAGGACTTGACAGCACAGATTAAAGCTCCGTGTGTGCAGCGTGTGTTCAGTGTTAAATCACAGGCTTAAGCTGAATTACACGAAGCAGCTGCCAACTAAAAGTCAGTTTCATTTCCTCCCCTGTCGTCCTCTTCAACAGGTGCACACTCTCTGTTCCTCCTCTTCCTCCTCTTCTTCCTCTGAGCTCGGTGAAGCGTGTGTCTTAGTGTCAGTGTGACCTGAACTAGAGGCTTGTGTTTTTGTTTCACTGAGGAAAATGAGCTTTCAGAGCACAAACCAAACATACCAAGTGGCGATGGAAAACTTTTGTCCATGTCGCTGTGCAAGCGGCCTCAGAGCTGACAGACTGAGTGTGTGTTGAACCGGCCGCTCTGCCAGTATGACTCTGCTTCGACTGTTTATCTGCTGCTCTCAGGTTTCACAAACCGCTCAGTGACTGTAGATTGGAGACGAAAGACAAAAAGAGGGGGAAATCCAGGAAGTGTGATGCAGCGTTTCCATCTGCGCAGCATCAGTAACGACTTCCAGCCAGCTGGACCGAACCGGCCGAGTTTCACTGCAGCGTGTCGGAGTTTGACGTCAAGTCCAAAGTAAAAACTCTGCGGAAACTGAAACAGAAACTCAGACATCATATTGGAGTCATTTCCAAAACAAAAAATATCTTAATATGAGCTGTGGTTGAATGTTTTGATACTGTCAGATTGTTCTTGTATTAATCACTTAAATCTTATTTTGACAGTAAAGGTTTACAGGTTAGAGTAGGTGGAGTGTTTCTGCAGAAAGTCGCTTGTTGAGCTTTATCCTCAGGTCGTGAGACACTTGACTGACTCGATGTTTGGACGTCCCTGTGAACTGCGTCCAAACACACGTTTTTAATCAGAGTTTCTCCCCCTGAAATCTTCCAGGACCACAACAGAAACTCTGAATGAAAGTAGAAAGTAACGTAAAGTATGCAATATTTTGTTGCTTAATTGATAAGTTGGTCGCTTTTCTGTGTCAGTTATGACAATAAGCGAGGAGTCTTCGGGTTTGGACGGTTGAATGGACAGTAGAAGCAACTGGAAGACTTCACTTTGTGAGACGGTGATCAGAAGGTTTTGTGTAATGACTAAACTTTCAAAGGAAACGGAAAGAGATGATGGGATGGAAACGTGTTCAGTCACATGATCCTCAGCCACATATCTGCAGGGCTCACACACACGTAACACCAACTCACATGTGACCCACAGCCCAGAGGTGCATTGTGGGATGGCAGCTGGATGCAGTGATGCTGTTGGAAGTGCAGAGCTGATCATTTGTCATCAGCTCAGGTTCTGTGTGAGTTCAGAGATTCACAGCTCTGATGTAAAGAGCTTAAAGTGAGCTTTAAATGTGAAGATCAGAGGATGGAGAAACTGTGGAGAAGCGATCATCTCGCAGCGCTGCGTCACTCAGCCGTCACGAGTTGGGTCAGCCTGCTTTCTGTCGGCTTAACCGGCACTTACACACATTTGTCTTTATTAGTTCAATTAGCAATACCACAGTGTCAAAATAATCCCTTACAAATGGAAGTCCTGGATTTAAATTTTCATTTCAGTAAAAGCCCAAAATTAATAGTATCAAAATATAAAGTAACAAAAACTGTTACTGGTGTGTTCATGTGTACATCGCTTTAATATTACAGCTGGTAATGCAGGGCTACTGTTAATTTCAATTAATGGATATTTTAAATAGTTATGTACACTTGTTATGGAAGTTTGTGACTTTCTCCCTGAGGATCAATAACATGTCACTGATAAATTACATCATCAGTTTATGCTGGTTATATTGTGTGTTGTACCAGTTGTTAGCAGCTGTGGTTTGCAGCAGCACAGCCTTCACTGTATTATCAGAGAACACACCCAGTCAGCTGACATGCCTCACACACTCAGTCCTTTACATAACCACAATACTCCTGCTCGCTGACTTCCTCTCCGATAAATCACTTTCTGTCTGAGTCTTCAGATCGTTTCTGCAGTTGACCCTGAATCTCGCTTTCCCACCGAACGCTCCAGTAAATCAGCAGGACCTGCAGGAAAGAAAACTCAGCCTTTCACCCAGACGGACTTTGGCCTTTCTGGGGTTCTTATCAGAGCTGCGGTCAACAAACTCCAAAGTGTCACAGCTTAAAACCAGTCTGACGGATGTTGTGTGGCACAACGTGAGAAGTTGCAAAAGATGCCAAACCGTTCGTTGGAGGACGTTCAAACTTCTCCATGTTGAGGTGGCGAACAGTTTGCCGTCATTCAGCCCTCACTTCTCTCCTCTCGGTTTCAAAGTAAAGCACAGCAGCATGTTAATCCCTCAGGTCCTCCACTCATAATAATCCAGCAGTGAGGAGGTCAGGGCTCACATGACCGTGAAGCTAATCATGTGACCACTTGGAGGAAGAAGAGCAATCTTGGTTTGCTGAAATTGCTTTTTTGGTGAAGATCCTTCAGTTAGTTCAGTTATTGGTGCTCTCTGGTGTGACCACGTTCCAGTACGGGTCAGAGAGCCAAGATGGACGCCACCGTTGTCGTTATCAGGCTTTGTTAGCACAACAAACGCGTGTCTACAGGTAGCAGTCACGTTTACTTTGAAACTGCTGAGCCACATGTTTCGATCACAGGTGCTCGTTTATGGCGATCTGTTTGATGTCTGATGATGTCATCTTCCTCCTCCGCAGGCGTCATTCCTCACAAAGAAACTCAACATCACAGGGAAGAGAGTCAACCTGGCCATTTGGGTGAGTGTCTGTCGCTGTGCTCATGCCTCCAACATCACGTGTACAGGAACAGTGTTAACCTGTGTGTGTGTGTGTGTGTGTGTGTGTGTGTGTGTGCAGGACACAGCAGGTCAGGAGCGTTTTCATGCTTTAGGTCCCATCTACTACAGAGACTCCAATGGAGCTATTCTAGTGTACGACATTACAGACGAAGACTCCTTTCAGAAGGTAACCGCTCGCTGCCTGACTGCACATTTTGTGTTCTGACACGACACGTTTGTCGCTCTTTTTCTGCAGTGTCGCTTCCTGCGTTGGGGTGTGACGCAGTTTGTTTGTGTTTGCAGGTGAAGAATTGGGTGAAAGAGCTGAGGAAAATGTTGGGGAACGAGATTTGTTTATGTATAGTAGGTAAGTGTTCAGAGCGTTTGGTGACTTTAGCTGCTGTGCACAGCGTTCAGTGTTGACAGGCTGAGTGGAGGCTGCAGAGCCGAGCAGCACGGTCTGTTTTCAGGTCTGTTGCTACAGTGTCTGTTGGCTTTCAGCTTGAGTGTTTAACTGGATTATGTTGTTGATGTTCTGCTCATCATGTGTTCATAGTGTGGGGCTGCTACAGAATCTGCTGTTTGTTAATGCAGTTATGGTGTTTTGTTATCTAAGCGAGCGATCACATGAGGACGCCCTTCAAAGTGAGTTTAGGGCCGTGAAGATCGATTCTCTGTTCAAAATCTGCATGCAGGGTTATTAGCGTAGCCGTTAAACTGAAACAGGCCTCACATCGAGTTAATATTCCACTCTGTTCAACACGACAAAACACGCTGGCTGCAGCGAGAGGCTGCCGGAGTATCTGAAGCACGTGGTGACGGATGAAGGCTGCAGATGACAGCATGTCAGTGTTCACTCTAACACCAACGTGTCTCCGTCATGGCACCTCATCACCAGAAAGAGGGAGACGTAACACTGAAGACACCCTCATGTCTCTCTGTTAGGAGATGCAGACACTTAGCTTAGCTTAGCCTAGCATAAAGACTGGAGTCAGGGGGAGGCAGGCAGCCTGGCTCTTCCCAGAGATAACAGGATCCTCCCAGCAGCACCTCCTAAAGCTCGCTGATCAGTGAGTGAGGTGTGGAAACCACAAACTGTGTTTATGGAGGTTAAGTGGAAGGAAAGAAGTCCCTGCTTCCAGCCAAAAAATAATTCAGCACGTGAAACCACAGCTCGTTTTTCCACTTGGCTTCATCTTTGAAAAGCGTCCGATCTTCCGTCATTATCCATCCGACTCTGCTTTCTTTTCTGTGCAGGTAATAAAATCGATTTGGACAAAGACAGACACGTTGCAGTGGAGGACGCCGAGAGGTGAGCACTCGGTGAACGCCGAGGTTTTCAGCTCAGGTCACATGTTCGTTTTCTGAGCGTGCTCATTACCCGTCTTTCTCTCTGCAGCTATGCGGAGTCGGTGGGAGCCAAACACTACCACACATCAGCCAAGTTAAATAAAGGCATCGAGGAGCTCTTCCTGGATCTCTGTAAAAGTAAGAAACACCCTTCAAACAGACTGGCCTGTCCTCTGAAATACGACCAGAGGAGAGGCGGCGATTGACGTCGAGATAATCTCATTATGTCTGAACGCACTAACATTTTTACAGGAGTAATGTGATCTGATAACAGAGGCGTGACCCTGGAGGCCGAAGTGGAAAGTCTGCTCTGAAACAGAGAACCTGCTGAGCGTTTTTAGTGTTTGCTGTGATACTCGGAGTCAGACGAGAAGACACGAGCTTCACACCAAACACAAAACAAACTAAATCAACTGCAGACTTTCAGCGTGAAGTTTTGTTGGTTGTTTCCTGTTGTGATTGTTTCTTTAAACCGCTCAAGCCTGAATTATTGAAACGATTTAAACCTGAATAACAGATAAATCATTTGAAACAGCATTCAGATATTTCGAGGAGACGTGAGAGTTTGTCCCGATGTTTGATGAGGGTCGTTAACTTCTCTCTCTGTGTGTGTGTGTGTGTGTGTGTGTGTGTTTTTAGGGATGATGGAAACGGCTCAGGCTGAGGAGAGGTTGAAGGGCAACGGAGCGAGCCAATCAGCATCGAGTAGGCGGGGCGTACAGATTGTCGACGACGAACCACAGGCCACGCCCGCCGGAGGGTGCTGCTCTTCTGGCTAACACACACACAAACACACTCATACATGGTTGCAGACATAATATTCACACACACATTTACTCGTGTCTGTCGTCCAGTTGTTCAGCGCTAAAATCCTAAAATAATCCGAGTTTTTGTTTTTTGCCGTCGTGGCTGCTAAGGATCGTGGGAAATCATATTTAAACTGTTTTATTCATTGTTCCCTTCAAAATAAAAGTAGCTTATGCTGAAACTGAGTTTGCTCTCAGCCATTTGAATTTGACAAACATCACACTGTCAGTCTTTAACTGAAGCAGTGAATAAAAACACAGAAGACTAAGAGTGGTTGGACACAAGTGGTGGCTCAGACTTCAGCAAAGACATATTTTTGTTTTTGTGGGATAAAACACAACATCCTGACACGCAAACACGCACACACTGTACAAACTTCCATTAATCGCATTTCTCTAAAAATACAAGTTTCCTGCTTTCGGAGCGTCAGGAGCAGCAGGCAGTTTGTGGTCAAACAGCACCACCTACTGGATGGAAGCCAAACTGCAGGAAAAATAAAATCTTTAAAGGGCACATTTACACTTTTTCAGGTCTATCTAAATACACTCACAATGACTGATGAGTACCATCCCGACTCTGAGCTGTCAGCCACGTTTCATGGGCTTCCTCGGTGCTCGTCATGTTGTGGTGTTGAAGCTAAACCAGCTGAGCTGTCGCGATGACACGCTGGACTTCATCTGCAGAGGAAGACCCTGACAGGATGCGCATTAAATCCACTTGATTTTGAGTGTCCTGATAAAACTTTTAATCTCGAGGACGATCGCAAAAACAAAGTGGAAACAAAATGTCTGAATTTTGTGCCAAAAAGACTTCCTGTTTGATTTTGACTGTTGGCGCCTCACAGCAGCTCCAGATGTCTTAATTATCTGGAAGGTTAATAAACAACGACCAAAAACAAGGAAAAGCAGCAGCTCGTCACGCGAGAAACTGGAACATGCTGACCGATCAGTCGTTTTCACTTCACTGGTTTAGATTTGTCTGCACCTTGTCAAAATAAAATGTAATTTGGAAACATGAACGAACAAA
Source organism: Scatophagus argus (assembly GCF_020382885.2). Lineage (NCBI taxonomy): Eukaryota > Metazoa > Chordata > Actinopteri > Scatophagidae > Scatophagus > Scatophagus argus. Next base: position 1,016,589 of record NC_058514.1, on the reverse strand, counting down.
TTAGCATCCAAACTTGGCTGGGATATTCATCAGATTGATTATTTTCAGTTGTTTTAGTCTGTTAAATGTCAGAAAATTGTGAAAAACTGACCAATTGCTTCACTCACAGAAATATGAAAGAGAGAAAAAGAAACCAGTAAGAGTTTCATAATCGATTAATCATCAAGACATTAATCACCAGGTCTCTGTCGATTGACTAATCGATTTAATTGATTAATTTTTCTGCTCCGTGGCTGTTGATCCAGATTTTTTGGTCTGTAAATGAAACCACTCTTCCAGGTTTGTTGTTAATTTATTCTTTCTTTATTCCTGAATTTGACTTAACAAGCACCTCAGTTTGTCAGAAGAAGAAACACGAGCGTGTGTGTGTTGCAGTTTGACAGAAACGTTCAGCACAATCGGCTGCAGCAGCTTTAATGGCACTGAATCCACTCAAGTCTCTGAGTTGTTTGTTTTGTCTTTGAAACCCAAAATGTTTGACGTACAAACAAAGAAAAGAGAAAAGCAGCAACAGAAGTTTTCACTTTCAAGTCCTAAAGGAAATAAAGGCTTCCTGGGTGTGTGCAGCTGCTCCTTCATCATCCTCTTCCTCCACACACACACACACACACACACACACACACACACACACACACTCTCCTGGACAGCAAAGTAATACTGTGCATGTTTGATTTCTGTAAACAGCTTTGTTTGTTTTTCTTTTCAAAGAAATGGTGAATAAAAAAACTGAAAAGTGATAATTTAATAAGTTCGATGGAAATCTGTACGTGAACAACATTCATCTGTACTCATACTGTGTACTTGTACTGTTGTTTTCCACCGGGTCTGTAGCTCCATCAGTCTCTCTGCTCACTGAATAAACTACGGGACGTTTGATCTGCCTTTGGGAATAATCGATGCACAGAAGAAGAAGAAGAAAAACTGATTCCTCCGCCGTTCATCAAATGGAAAAAAAAAATCAGCTCACTTTTTGGAAATGTATTTTTTTAAACTGCGAGTGTCAAAGTGTCAAGATGATAGAACAATTATAACGATTCACACAAGGCACACAGCTGTCGCACGCCCTCTTATTTATCTGCTCGGACGGGTTTCTACAGGAAGGATTTTAGAAAAGCTGAGAGAACAAAATCAGTCTGATGATGGCAGCATGTGTGTGTCACAGCCTCACACACCCACACACACACCATCCTGCTGCCACAGACACACTACCGTACAAAATGTGGATTCATCCACCGCTGGAAATAGTCCCCAGCTAATGCACAGTTTCTACCTGTTTGAGCCATAAGAACAAAACAGCAGCCTCATCTTTTCAGTGCGTTGATGAAGGGTCTGATTCTGTTGGAGAAACATTTAATTTATGCCTTTTTTAAAAACTTGCCTGTACAAACCTCTGATTGGCCTAGTGTCAGAGAGTCCTCATTACATGGTTTGGCCACCAGGGAGCGCTCATGGGTTTATTTCTACTCTGCAGAATATCCTCAGCAGTTCATATTTTGATGTTTACAGCAGTTCTGAGGCCAAGCGGTGATCTGAGCTAAATGCTAACAGAAGTACGGTAATGTTCTCAGGCTAACTTATTAGCATGCTAACATATGCTAGTTCACAGCTGGGGCTGATGGGAATGCCAGATGAAAAATCTCTAACCTTGTGGATTGTGCTTTCACAGGTGAGTTTGGTCCAGAACTGACCTGAGGTCAGTCTAATGGTCATTTCCTCCACTGATTGGTTATTTTGTAAAAATCAAGCAGAGCCCAAAGTGATAGCTACTCCAGTTTTTATTTAAGGATCTACAGTAACCTCACAGAAGAAGAAATTAAGCTCAACAAACAAAGGAAGGATGAAAAATCAGAATATTTCCCTTTTCTCCAGCTTCACATACATTAACTGGTTTATTCTTCTTATAAAGTGACTTTCTTCAGACATTTTTTACACTTTTCATTATAAAAAATAAATTTAACTGAACTGCACATGCTTTTAATTTCACCTGTAAAGCTTCGTCAACACAGTGCTTAGTTTCAAAAATGAAAGTCTTAACTTCTCATTAACAGGTTTTTTTTCCAGTCATGGTGGATTACAGGGAAATGTGGATTATGAAGGGCTGCTTAAAGTGTATGACGCTGTGATTAACGTTGTAGGCAGGTGTTGTCAGGAACAGAGGAAAGACCTGCTGCAACATGCAGTAATAGGAAGAACAGGATACATACGACACAAACTGAGGAGAGAGTGACAGCTTCAGCAGCCCGGGGGATTAACGCCTTTCAGTCCATCCAGAAACGGGAATCATAATAAAAAGGGGAAATTCATCTTTTCACTATCAGAAATAATTCATTATAATTACAGGCATTGTAGGTTCTGTGGTCTACATCAGTGCTTCTACAGAGCATGTTTTTGGTTTTTACTTTTAAGGCAATCTGCTGCACTAAATGCTGAAAACAAAACATTTTACAACACCAAAGTGCTTTTCTTTCTGATGTTTTCTTGTGAAATAATCTTGTGATGATGAGGAAAAACAGAAAAAACACAAAACAATTCTCTGCTGACAAACATGGCAGCCATCAATAAAGCCCATCCCCCACGGCACCGACCAATCAGCTTCACTCTCAACCAGTTTAAAAAGAATAGAGTTGTTGCAGATTATTTCAGTGCAGCTTCGCAGTAGAAAAGAAACCCAGTGGTGTTTTTCCTTACAGTTTCCATTGATCTGAGTGGAGCCCTCAGTCTGGACTCCTCACGCTAACACAAGGCACTTTGGACACGAGGCCCTCAAACTGCACATATCACCTCTAATTCAAGAATAAACAGAAACAACATGAACGACACGCCCTCCTCAACCTGTACATCAAGCTAACAACAGAGCAGAGAGGTGGTGCTGTTGCTCCTCTAGTACTGAGGGGGGTTGTGCAGCTCCTGGTATTTGGGAGGAGGCGTGGTGAAGATGGCGGGCACCGACAGCAGGACGGTGGGCCTGTCGGGGTACCGCATCTGGTGGATCATGATGGAGGACAGAACCATGCCCAGCAGCTGGAGGGAAACACAGGAAGTTTAAAAAAAAACAAAAAAAAAAACAAAAAAAAACAAACCTCATCATCACACACCTCGTACAGCAGGTAGCTAACAGGCTAACAATCAAGAACAACAGAAGTGTCTCATGTCAACATCTTAAATGTAACTTCCTGACTCAGAGCCCGAGTGCAACACAAACGTGAAGAGAAGTGTCGCTCACCGCCAGAACAGCCAGCGTGAAGACGACGCCGATGACGATGTCGGCGAGCAACAGGGCGTAGTGCAGGATGACGGGGAAGCAGGTCTGCAGAGAGGAAGGGAGGGAGAAGAGGTCACTTCTGTTTCACATGCAGCACTAGTTTACCTGACTAACACACTCTGCTGCGAGTTCTGCTCCACTCACCTTGGTGTACACGGACTTCCTGGGCATCATGAGAAGCTGAGAGGCGAGACAAACTGTTAGCGAGCTGCATTAAAACTCTGCTTAAAGACCGTAAAGCTGGTCTGTCCAGCTCTGGTCTGTGAACTCACATTGTAGCTGACTGTCTGACACCTGCCCTCCATCTCCTCCTGCTGGCTGCACAGACAGGAGTCGGGGATGTTCTGCTCCCAGTCCTCATAGCTGAACAGACCACAGCAGTGCAGCTAAACACGAGAGGAGGAGAAATGAAAAGGAGTCCACAAACAAAACCACATGATCCAAAATCTTGACTGCAATTAAACCAATTTAAGAGCAGAAAACATTTTATTTTTGGCTTGTGCACCAAAGTTGACAAGTGAAAGAAGAGTTCCTCTTTGTTCTGGTTTTCTACTTCTTATCGTTCGACAGAACAAACAATCAAATATTCTTCCCTTTTCAAAGGCAGCTGCATGCTAATAAAATAAACTACTTCCTCTTGGCTGCATTTGAGTGATTTTAATTTTTGGCCTGACGACACGCCTGTCATTTGGCCAGCCAATCACACGGCTCGGGCCACACCTGGCTGCTCTTTGGCAAAGTCTGGGAGTGGAAACCGGTTCAGTCAACAGCAGCTTATGATCTGCAGATCCAGAAGCTCCACGAAGTCTCGTCGTGTCTGCTTTTCATTAATGCCGGTGTTAACGTGTAACACCACAATATGTTTCTACAATCTCTGTATCACCGTGCAACCAAAGCCGTTTTCCCCAAACAGCAACACACCTCTGTTTCCAGCCTGCAGCAGGCGTGTGTGTGTGTGTGTCTTACCTGGATCTGCAGGGATTCGGCCATGTTCTTCACTTCTTGTGGCGCTTTGTCCAGAGGCAGAAACTCATGGAACTTATCCTCCAACACTCCCTCCACCTGCACCAAACACACACACACACACAGGTTATGGTTTCACGTTTAAAATCATCATTTCTCATACAATTTACAGTTAACGTACTTGTATTCATTAATTATCTTGGTATACTGCTGTTTCCATCGTCAGTGGTGGCGTCTGGAATAACTACTAATCTGTGCTTTAAAACTCCAACATCAGAGCGTCTCTAAATGTGACGTTTCAGAAGAGAACAGAGTCTTCGCTGCAAACGAAACGGCTTCAGAGAAGAAACCTTTTGACTTGCGGGCGGGTGCACACACAGTGAAGCGACGTGTGCGTGTCTGCTGACGCTGCTGTGACTCAAACGACAGCACAGCGAGCTACCTGAGCTACCTGCTCAGCACAGAGTGTGGCGGCAGCAGGAGGAAGAGCAGCGTTGTTACCTGAGGGCGGGCGATGGCAGCAGGGATTCCAGTTCGGAGCATCAGCAGACTTCCGATGACCATGCAGAACAAGAACTGAGGCGGGAAAGAGGAAGAGGCAACAGCCAATGGTTACACAATGAATTAAAATCCACAAATTTCATCACAGCTTTTTAGAAAGCTGAGATCATAACAAAACTGTTCACTTTTGGTGAAAAAACTTTGTAGTTGCAAGTTTGGCTCTTTTGCTCACAGATTAGACTGAATCTGGAAAGTTTTTCAGAGTTTCTTAGCAAGATGAAGTCTGTATTTTCCTCTGATTGTGTCAGTCAATGAACTCAGCGCTGCAGTGTTTCATCATCCTGTGCAGCCCCGCCGTCACCTCAACTTAGTACTCACCACAACCAGGCACAGTTTGTTCTCTCTGTGGGCTCCGTAGGCTCCTAAGATGGCGATCACCATGGTAACAGAGCCCACAATGTAGAGGACGATGAGGCCGGTGGTCCGAACCTCCAGCTGTGGGGGGAGATGACTGACAGGTTAATATTTTGTTTTTGTTTGTTCGCAGATTCTGTTCAAACAGCGTTTGCTCTTACTTTGTCTCCTCCATTGACGTTGGTGAGGACCTGAGACAGCAGAGCGAGCGCGATGATGGCGCCGCCAACAATCTGAAACAAAACAAAAACAGACTTTGAGCAGATCGAACAACAGCACATTATAGCTGGCCAAAGTAAAAGTCCCACAAAAGCAGCACACGTCAGTGGTCACAAGATTAATCCGAGCATCAGAAGATTAGCTCAGATTTTTGTGTTCCTTTAATCTTCTTTGGGCTCCTAAAACAGACTCAAATAAAAACCAAAACAAAGACGTGTTCAAAGTGACACCTTCAGACCAGCAGTGAAAAATCCAGAAATATTCAGTTCACACTGAAATCAAATGCTGACCTCCGTGAAGCCGCAGCCACACAAAGTTTCCTGTTTTTGCTATAAAAACAATTAAATATAACAAAAATCCTACACACTGGCCCTTTAAGTTTTCTCCTGCTTCGGTCATAATTAAAATACTCACATACCACAACCAGACATCCTGTTCAATTATTCTCTTTCAGGGTCGTATTGTGGCCTTGGCGTCTCACTCACTCACACACACACACACACACACACACTGTTATCAAGAAACCTCAACACCAAAGCAAAGGGGTCATTTATTAATGGATTTTCACACTGCTTCACAGCATCAGCTGATTTATTGATAGATTCTTTAAAGTTAACTATGAAAAATCTGCAGCGTGAAGGCTTTAATCTGCACCTTGCAGAAACAAAACTGATGAAGGACAAAAGCAGAAAAGTCTTTTTAGTTACTGCAAATAAAAACCCACAAGCTTTCAATGTGAAAAAGGTCCAAACCAAAGCTTTCTGCCCAACACAACAGCTGCAGACTATTAAAGATAATTGTTGTTTTGGCCTCCAGGTGGCCTGGAAAAAAGCAGCCAAACGCAAACAAAAGTAGACGAAAAACCCTTGAAAAGATCCGTTTGTGAGCAGAACATCCATCTGAAACTATTCTTCTGATCTAATGAGACGCTTTAGAAGAAAAGACAGCCGACATTTGACGTTTCCAGCTTCCACAATGTCAACATTTACCGTTTCCAGTCTGACATCATCCTAAATCAATACGGAGGACAAATGAAGACTGAGCACACGTTACAAACATTAAAACACACTCAACTACGGCCAAAAGACAAGAGAAAAACAACGTAAACAATAACGTCTTAAAGTCAGAAAACTGATGAAGCCAAATCTCACCAAACAACCCACGACAGGCGATGACTGCGCACATTTTAGACATTCAAACACACACTGAAACTGACAGCAGTGCGCCCCACACACACACACACACACACACACACACACACACACACACACACACACACACACACACCGCCGCTCGTCAATCAGGTCTTCTTCATCTCCAACTTCAAGTCTTCACTTGAGTCCGCTACAAAGTTAAACGTGAATGAACCTCCAAACGTGATTTTTCACTAACACCTTCCTTACAGTATAACTCGTGTCTGGTTTCCGTATCTGAACCGAAACAAACCTAAAATAACCCCGAGAGGCCCGACGCGCTCCGAGCTGCACTACGCACTTTTAATTCCCAAAGACCTCCCGAGTGATCAAAGGCGGCCATTTTTAACGGCTTTCAAACGCGTTAACTCACCGTGAAGAAGATGTTGAAGATGGTGAAGGTGCGCTTGAGGCAGGTGTTGACATGAGCCATGTTTAAGGAGGAAAACACACAGAGGAGGCGGTAATGCTCTAACGTCTCTCCGAAACAAGCGCAGCAGGGCGGACGAACTGAGGACGGAGCGGGTAGGTGAGCCGCTTTAAGGTGACACGGACAGCCCGGCTGGGAGAGGGCGGCGCTTCCAGTAAGTACCGAGCCGGCGGGGGCGCTGGGATGTCCGGTGACTGTTTCAGAAAAAGAGAGAGGGAGGGAGAATAAATCCTCATACCGGGAAGTGAAGTGGAAAATCCCATTGTCCCGACGTGGAGAGGCCGTTTGGGCTCGGAGAGACGGGCGGAGTTAAGTCCACACATGACAACTGAAGAGTCCACATCCGGGAACTGACTGCCCTCCTTCGTCAGGAGAAACTTAAGCCAAAATTCAAGTTTAAAGCACCAAAGTAGCTTATTTAATAATGTTTCCACTGTGTAATGCAAGCACAAACACCGAAGGCTTCTTACGTCAACACTACTTTCACTTGCAGGAGTAAAAAGTTACTAAATATTTATTTTTATATATTTAGTACTGCAGTACTGTACCGAAATACAGTTTAGAGACAACAAACGATTAAAAGGAACCCATTTACTCGTCAGCAAAGCATGAAGTGATGGCAGATGACAGGAGGGAAAGATAAGTGAGATGGAGGACATGAAGAAGGACAGACAGAAGGCCTGGTCTGAAAGGTGAACATGGATCCAAACGCAGTGAGTCCGGATCCGGGTCTGCACGTGGAAAGCAGACTCCTGGCGGATGTGAGGCTTGTGTGTTGTTGTGTGAGTCACAGCAGAGGAACGTTGAAGGTCCAGCATTTGTTTCATCAACCAGGAAAGACGAACTGCGGTGAGTTTTACTTTGGTCTGCCTGATGCCTCGTGCGTCTGTCTTCCTGTGCAGTTGCAGTCGAGAGAAATCGAGGCCAAAGGTGGCGGTTTAGTGCTTCACATGGCTTCAGAAACCCCTCACACACACACACTCTCTCTCTCTCTCACACACACACACACCTCACATGCCATCGGCTCATGCCAGGTTGTGTTTGTAGAGATTAGGATCTGTAAAACTGTTAATCTGACATTCACTCTGACTTCATGCGGTGCTCAGTCAGGATCTGAACTGCTTTCTTATCCATCACCTCCCATGTTGATTTTTCTGAATTTATTTAATGTTGATTTAACCAGGAGGTTTAAGTAGAAATAAAACACAACAGACAGGGAATACAAGACATTAAAAAGAGACCAAATGCTGCACAGGTGAGGCAAACAAGCCTCAAATATGCTTGAATTGATATGAAAACTGAGCAGCAGCATCGTGTCCTCTGATTGGTGGAATTGGGGTTAATCAGATGTTACCTCACTGTTGATGTTCAAGCTGCTGATGTTCAGACTAACGTGCACAGCTAACGCAACACGCAACACGGCTAACGTTGTGACGCGTTGCAGAGGCAGAAGCTCAGTCCACCTGCCGGACTGAAACATCAGCATCACAGCAACAAAGCTCCAATTCACTGAAAATAACAAACAAAGCACAGAGTGTGACACTGAGGCGTTCAGCAGCGTCATTTCACGTTAGGCAGTAATGCGGTACGAGACTCCTCTGTTTGCCGCCATGCAGAGGGTCAGTCAGGTGACCTTTCTTTATTCAACCCAAACAACAAAGCTTTGAACATGGCCCGTCTATACTGAATAATCAAGGTGATGGAAATGTACGTGTATGTATGTAATGTATGATTCTCGCTCTTCCTGTCAGGGCAAACGTCATCGCTCAGTCCTCTTCACGGGGTTCAAGGCACCATCGAAAGGAAAGCGTGAATATGTTGAAGCTTCGCGGGGTTTTGTCTTGAAAGCGACGGCTGCCTACTCTGACAGGTCGTACAGGTGCTCGTAGGCAGGCGGCTGGTCGAACATCACGGGTACCGGCAGCCCGATGGACGTGCTGGACACCTGGCAGGTGATCAGTGAGGACAGCACGGAGCCGAACACCTACAGGAAACACACTGAGCTCATTCTGAGAACCACAACGCAAAGAGACGCATCAGCTGGTCTGAGTAAGGCCATCAACTCACCACCAGGACCAACAGAGTCACCAGTGAGCCCAGAGTGATGTTAGCTTTTCTAATGACAGACTCCATGATGAGAGGAAGGCAGTTCTGGTGGTGGTGAGAGAGAAGCCGCCGTTAAAGGGTCAGTCCACCCAAATCACAGACAAAACGTATAGCACGTATGGCATTACAACATGCTACAGGATCAAACTTCTGACCACTGACCTGTCTGAACACGGACTTCTTCTGCCAGAAGAGGTTCAACAGGAAGTTCTGCAAGAGGAAACAGGAAGTCTGTGGTTCGTTTGTGTCTTTATCTATCTTTATGAGGGCTTTTGAAGTTTTGGACCCTGATGTTGTAAGTTGGTATGTTCTGTCCAGGTCTCACTTCTCTCAGAGCCGTGTGAAGACTAAAAGGTGAGAATCAGGTTTAGGATAAGGCTGAGGTGACACCTAACCGAGAGGCTAACAGATACCTCACTCTGAGACATTAAACGTGTTTTTATGAAACCAGTTCTGAACTTATGGCTCAGGTCAGGTCATTATTCTCTGTTAAATGTTTATTCAAAAGCTTTTCTTTACTGCCTAAACTGTGTCTTATTGTGCTGACGTGTCTCTGAACTGAACTCACATTGTAGCTGACTGTCTGACACCTGCCCTCCATCTCCTCCTGCTGGCTGCACAGACAGGAGTCGGGGATGTTCTGTTCCCAGTCCTCATAGCTGAACAGACCACAGCAGTGCAGCTAAACACGAGAGGAGCAGGAGGAAAGCAGATTTTCTATCAGCTCGTCTAACTCTCAAAGTCAGCCAAAGTTTTTCCCAGCGTGTGACTTTCACTTCATTCTTACTGATGTCTGCAGAGCTGCAGCCTGATTCTTGATGTCGACTGGAGCCTGGTCCAGCGGAAGCAGCGAACGACACCTTTCCTCCATCAGACTCTCCAGCTGCAAACAAAGCAGAGCTGCAGGAAGTATTTCATTCAATACTCAAGTCGGTTTTTATAGACTGGGTCAGAGTGCATCAGTATCCCAACTCAGATGGGCCTAAACTGGAAGGAGTTCATTTAAGGCTGAAATGGAGTGTTGAAAAGTGTTGAACAGAATGTTATTATAAACAACAGGTGAGGATGTGTGACCTGCTGACTTACACACTGTGTGAGAGCAGATGTGGAGGAATGACTGAAAACGTCGTTCAGCTAAACACTGGCGAATGAGGCCGCTTTGACCGCAACAAGCACAAGATACAAAAAGGAAAAACTTGATTTGAACAAACCCTGTTTGTGGTCTGTATGTGTTTCCCGTGGGATGTGAAACCGACTCTGCAGAGGCCTGGGTTTCCTGTGATGTCTTAACGTCACAGCAATAAGAAGAGAAATGTGCTGAAGCCAGAGTGTGTTTGTGTGGTTATCCGTGTCATGCTGAAGCCTCATCAACCACAGCTCACAGCACAAAGTCATTTTTAATCATCGGTTATCCGGTGAGTCGATTTCATTTGTTTATATGGCCCCAAATCACAACAAAAGTTATGAGACGACTGACCTGATCGGTACAGAGCGCGTGCAGCACCGGAGTGTCAGTACTGACCGCACAAACATATTTCACTAGAAAGAAACCTTTCTCAGTTTAACAAAAGAAGCCAAAGCACACAAATGTTAAACACTGCATGTCAACCACAAACTGCCGAACAAAAACACAGTCTGACAGTGGAAAAACCGTCTGGTCAGGGAAGTCACCTTGGGTCGAGCAACAGCAGCGAGGACCACAGCTCGGAGCATCAGCACACCTCCGACCAGCACACACACCAGGAACTGCAGAGGACGAGGAAGTAAAAGCAGAAGGAGATGATCCACACAACATGCTGTTTGTCATTTACTTTTATCGTTCGGCCTCTGGTGTTTCTGCTCACCACAATCAGAGCCGCCGGGTTCTCCCGACGGGCTCCATAGGCTCCCAGGATTGCGATCACCATGGTAACGGAGCCACCGATGTAGAGGACAATGTGACTGGTTGTAGGACCTTCAGACTGGATAACAGAGAGTTGATTGGCTGGTTAGTGCCAAGGCCACCCAACTGTCACTCAGGCACCAAAAATGACTCTCCCTGACCTCCAGGTGGCGCTATAACGATTTCATGTTTTCAGTTTGAGTTTGTCTCAAAAACGGCTTAGCTGACAGCCAACACTCTATCACTTTGACCTCTCAGTTCATCTTTGCTCCAACGGTCGTCTCCTCTCAAAGCATCAAATTTTTGTGACGTTTCCTCAGTTTTCTCAAAACTGTATTTTCAACAACTTTTCAGACACTGTTACACTGATGTGAAATATTTTAAACACGTGTTTCTAAGGTCAATGTTAAAAACACTCATAAATCAAGATTAATTAAGCTGCTGTAAACTCGATGCACATCTCGTGATATCTCGTGATCATACAAATTTCACAAGACACAGTCTGTGTAATGAACTCGCGTGTCTCCAGTGTTGCTTGGTTTCTGTCTTACAGCATTTCCTCCCTGAAAGTCGTCCAGTGATGGAGTCAGCTGAGCCAAGGAGACGATGACGATGAGCCCACCCACAATCTGAAACACGAGAGGAAAAGCAGAAATCAACTCTACCACGCACTATATCAAAGAGGGATGGTTAAATGACCAAATAACCAGTCAATGATGGCAAAACATCAACAGACAACACTTTTCTATTCGTTGATGTGAAAAGAATTAACCTAATTTAGCATCGATGGGTCTTACATGCTGGGGGAACGTTGGAGAGATTGAGACAAATGTCTACAAACGCAGAGCTCCTCACACTCGTAACGCAGCTCTACTGAAATACCACTGGAATATTTTCTGTTTATCAAACCGACTTGAAATGAAGAGTTTAACACAGAGTGAGTTATGTGACTGGTTAAATGTCAATCAATCAATAACAGACCGATTCAGAGAAATGCAGAGCTTCTTTTTACTATTTCTTTATATCCTGACTCATAAATGCACCTGATGCGTTTCACCAGCAGAGGGCGCTCACATTCTGTCACTGTTCTCCTCTTCACACTCAGCACCCACTTAAAATGCTTCTCGAGGTGATCACAGTCTCATTTCTGCTTTAAAATCCATTTACTCACCGTAAAGAAGATGTTGAAGGTGATGAAGAGACACTTGAGACGGGGGTCGACCTGAGGCATGCTGCTGCTGCTGCTGCTTTAAACTGAGAAACATCAAAATGTCCAGAGATGCTGGAGAGAGCTGACTTGCTCGGAGCAGGAAGTGAAATGAGGAGTCAGGGAGAGCCAGAGGAAAGGTAGGACTTCCTGTGAAAGATGGGAGGTACAGGATGCTCTCTCCGCTGCTTGAGTCTCTGCCTCACTTTGCACAGCCCACAGCTCTGAACACGTAAAAGTAGTAAGTGATTAACAACAAAAACTGGGGTCCAGTCCAGGTAGTGGAAGGACTGGGGTCCTTCCACTACCTGTGCTAGACCTCTTTCTTGAACCTTTTGTGATGAGTGGCCCTTTAAAATCAAACAGTACAGCAGTACTCACCAGTACTACTTATACTTCTATCAAAGAGTGATTTTCTGTGTTTTCTCTGAACAACTTCTAAATGCCCAGAGAGGTAAGAATACATTTCAGATAATAGAATAAGTTCTAGTATCAGGAAAGACATTAAGTTAACCTTAAGTTCAGAATACTTTGTCAAAAAAATGAAATTTGTGTACTGCAAATGTGTTTTTTTTCATCTTATGATTATTTAGATGTATCCTGTGACTCTTTAGGAGGTCCTGGCCTCAGGCTGGAAATCCCTGTGCTACATCATGTACATGTAGCCTATGCACATCAGCGTCCCAGTTATGCCTCTGCAGATGTAAACGTCACCTGAATTCACTCCCCTCCTCCAGGTTTCAGAAGTAGTCTGGTTTTTCTAAATTATTCTGACAGAATTTGGGATAATCTGGCACATAAACATTCAGGTTTCTGATCTCTGTTTGTACTGGTGTTCCTCAACTTGTCTTACAAAGTAATTGGACAGTAAATGGAAAAATACATGATGGTAAAAGATATAAGGATAGTCAGACACTGGTAATATCAAGGATAAATTACATCACTGGAGATCAGATGAAGCAAACAAATCAAATATTGTGGTGTATGCAGCCAGAAACCAAACCAAGTTCATCAGTAGAGAAATGACAAAGAAAAACCTGCCTGCTGCTAAAGTAAAAATAAAACATAAAATAAAAAAATAAAAAACAAAGAACTGAAACAGGATAAAAAGCTCCACTGAGTTGGTATGAAGCAGTTTTACACTTTCACGCAGTGTTAGTCACTTAAATCTATTCAAAACATTACAGCAACGAGTGTTAGCTTTCCCAATCATTTTTAAGCAGGGAGATTTCATGTCAGAAATAACTTTTTATCTGCGACTTATTATTACAACTAACTTAATGGCATTGTGTGAACGTTTTTCTCCCATTTCGGTCTGTATGATGACATGTTGTAATGACAATAAAAACTCCTTGACACGTCACACATTTTGATTCAGATGGCTAGCACTTCATTAGCTTGCTAGTGTGGTAGCATGCTAGTTCCAGCAGTGTAGCTCAGCTAGCTGCCTGCGGCTGCCCTGAGACCACCTGGGAATCATTTGGTGGTAATTGATTAGTAGTTGTAGTAAATGTGAATACGTTGTCCCTTTTGACTGTTCGTAATTTATCTGCAAAGTGCTGCGACGCTAGCATGTTAATGTTACATGCTAAATTAGCATGTGACCTACAGTAATGGTCACATATAGAAAAGGAACAATCATTTTGAATGGGCACAGCTGTGGCGGCCTCCTTTGACCGACCACTGTTGCGCATGTGCAGAGCAGAAGAAGCCCGCGAACTGGGAACGCAGAGCATAGCTATAAACAATTCACCTTTTTGAGGTAAGCTGTCATGAATTCAGGTAGATTTTCACTGAATGGTGGCCTTACATAGAAAGTAGGAGAGTCAGTATGATTATTTAAATTCATATATTTAATGGAAATCAATTATTAAGAACTGAGTTAGACCAGACCATGCCGTTAACGTGTCCAAAAAATCATGAAAAGTGAGTAAAACTTCACAATTAGAGGTTAAAATTAACGAGCAGACGCACACTCGGCCATGATAACTGTTATCATTATTATACCCTTTATTAAAGCTCTCGTTCTCATGTTAAATGTTCACATAAATTAAGAGCGTCAGGGCTGAAGGTTTTAAAGACCCACCCTCCTCTTCCTCCTCTCTTCTCCACCACGCCTTTTCCTCCGCTTCCTCTCTCTCTCTCAGCCCCCACCACCACCACCAACACCACCACCAGCCTCCACCTGAACCGCGTGTCCGTCTCTGTCGTCCCTGAAGAGCAGATGGAAAAAACCCTCTGCTGCAGAGCGGCTGTTCCTCCTCTAGCCAGGCCGCTGTAGGACACCGAAGGGCGGGGACGGGGCGTCGCGGGGGGGCCGGTGCTGGAGCGGAGATCCGGAGCTCTGGCAGCGTCTCCTTCATGCTGCGGAGCCACAGACGGATTGTACACACACCAACACCGTCTGCGGTCCTTGATGCATCGTTACAGCACCGAGAGAGGCTGCAGGCGCCGAACTGTTTCAGTGTGAGCTGCAGAAAGGAAGGATGAGACCCAGAAGAGGAAGAGGAGGACGGCTTGTCTCCGTGTGTCTGTTCTTGTGTCTGACATGGACACAGCTGCTGCTCACAGGTAAGCGTCTGTTCTGTGTGTGCCGCCTCGCTGCACAAACACTAACAGCAGCAGAGCTCAAAGCGAAGCATCAGCCTCTTAATTTGCTAATTAAAATGTCCTTTCTGTCGTTCAACCTGCAAAAATAACCAAAGATGCTGGTAACAGCTGCTCAAAGGTGAGCATTTTCCTGCTTGCAAATTGGATATATTCCTGTTGCAGAGATGAAATACACAGAATCACATTAAGGTGTGATGGGATCGTCGCATTTCGGTATTTTTAAGGCATCTTTTACTAACTAATCCTCAAATGTGTTGGCTGCAGCCCCAGCTGGTTTTTCATTCAGGGAAAAACAAAAGGGTGAAATCCTCAAGTCTCTCACATGAAAACTATTGGAATATTACAGGAATATGATATATTCTGTGGTCCCTGTACAGTATGTGGAGAGATGGCACATAAACTACTAAATTTTCTCATTGTAGTTGGTGTGTACGACATACTGAAAAAAGCCTGCGATGATGGATGAATAGTACTGGAATTTATTATAAAAGTCAAACACAAAACGAGTAAAATGGAGTCAGTTTAATGACATAAAACAGATGGTGTAAATCCTGTAACCCTGTGAGCTGGTTTTTGTCTGAATGGAGGGTTTAAAACCAGACTTAATTAACAGGAAACATTTCGGTGTCATCACAACCAAAGAACAAGTTTTAAACACACTCCTTCCTAATCTCTGGAGATTAGTTGAAACTGCTGATCATATATTCTGCCCCGTTTCCTGTGTGGACACTCAAATCCATGTTCAAGTCAGGGCAGACCACCAGGCTGAGGCTGTACTAAAGTGGGTGCTTCAGTCCCAGTTGCAGTTTCTCCAGAAACAATATTGAGTTGAAGGATCTTGAAGGAATTTCTACAAATTGTAGCTGCATTTCGTTCCTGCTTGGACCTTAAAGATGGCAATGCCAACCAATTGATTTTTGTTTTTTTTTTTTTTAAATCATCAAATCAAAAACACATTTTTGCCTCTTGTCCATGTAGATAGTTTTGGTGTGAGCTGTAGACTTTTGGAGATCTCAGCCTTAAAGATGTCTGGCTGCTCTCCAGTTTAATGGAACAAGGAAACTGTAACTGGAATGCAATACTGCGTGCTGATTGGAGGGGCCCAGACGGGAGCTGTGAGTGTTTCTTGATTTGATACATGCTTTGTAGCAGCCTTAAACACACAAGCGCAAAGTGGAAAAGATTTATGGATGTTTGTTAAAAGCTACATGACATCAGACAGACGTTTTTGAATGTGTGTGTGTTGGGGAGCCTGTCTCCCCACGGCAGTACTGGGTCAGCCCCCTCTAACTCCACCTGTGATTGGCTGATGGCTTCCACAGAGGCAGGTAGAGCTGACTCTTCCATCCAATCGGAGCACAGCAGCTCGCACAGCACAGCTCACCACAGTATCACGCATAGCAACCGGGACGCTGTCGCTAGGGAGAAAAGAAGCCATAGAGAGAAGCCGTGTCAGCTCCTCAGCCGTCTCAAAGGACTGTTGGAGTCAACAGAAACCTCCACAACTGTTGTTTCCTGATATGTTTAACTCTGCACAGCTTCATCGACAGCAGCCTCTGAACTGGCTCATTCAACCAAAAGAAAACTGATTTTCAATAAACAGGAAGTGCATAAGCAAGACTCTGACATGCTAACAGGTTTTTGGCACAGATTGTCCCGTCTTCGTCAGCTGTCATCAGGGGGTCTGTTGGACGGAAGTCAGAGGATGCTGATGGACATTTTCTGTAGGAAGAAACGATCTGCCAGCTCTGCAACGGGCGTCACTTAAATCATCCTCAAATTGCCATGCAAGTACCCTCAGAAAGAAATGCTGCATCTTCAGCTGATTTGTTAGCCAGTCAAATGTCATTGTGTGTCCAGGCCACTGATGGGGAAAAATCCATCTGTCTGTCGGGCTGGTCAGTTTGTCCATCAGTTTTGTCCAGACTGAAATACGATGAACTGTCATCGAGCTGCCACAGTTAATCCATAATTTGATAACTTAATCAAAAGAAAATAAGTTGCCATCCAAGGCTATCCAATGTGTTGAAATGCTGATCGTTTTTATAGTTTTAAGGGTAATGTATCAGTAAATTTAGAATTCTTATATCAAAGTTTAAAACTGAGATTTTTTTCAACTTGTTGATATTTTACAGACTAAATAATCTAATGAAAATGACCATTAGTGGCAGCCTTGGATTGTAAAGCTTGTTCTGTCTGTGAATACACCAACATGCTGCTTTCTCTGCAGTGGTCAGTGATGACTACTGAGCTGAGCAGGAAACGGATGCCCTTGTTTTTGCCTTTTAGCTCAGTGTGCTCTTCATGTGATGAGAACACCTGCTAGAAGCCACCAGCACTATGCAGCATCAGTCCAGGGGTGCACCCACCGTGGCCAAGTGCACGCTCATGGGGGCATTGTGGGGTCTCTCTAAAAATCAAATGAAAGAGTTTGGTCTAGATCTGCTCTAATTGGAAAGAATCATGAGACAGCTGTTGTTATTCCTGTTGTCTTTGCCACCAACAAACACCGGAGGTCATCAAGGCTGTTCTCGGGTGCACCTGCTGAAGGTTCTGTGTGTTCTTTAAATAGACGGGCCCATCTCACTGCCGGGGAAAACACTGCCAGGATAAATAAAGCCTGAGGATGAATTATGCAGTATTCCTGTTCATCAGGGGTGGCTGAGCTCAGTCAGTGTGCTGGCAGGCGGAGTGGAAACCCTGATGAAAGCCTCCATCCTGACCAAAGATGCTGTGACAGCAGAGAGAGAGAGAGAGAGACGGGCAGGTGGGTTCTCTCTCGTGCTGCTGTCTCTCTGCTGAATGCGCCCTGTTGAAGATTAGAGCGACTGAGCACATCTTCTTCCTCGAGTGGGACGTGACTGTTGGATAAATCGCTGCTTGATCTAAAGTGTGTGTGGAGGGTGGTGTTTTTTCAGAAACACACAACACCAGAGCAGAAGTGACTAAACTGCATTTTTCTGCTTATATCGTAAACCACTGATGTTGGCATGTCTGGCTAGCGAGCTAACAAAGTGCTCTTTGCAAGGCCAAGAGTCTGCATGTCATTCGCTAATTACAAGATTTTGTGGGTTCATTGGTTCTTGTGCAGGACTGAAGTGGCTGTGTGAGAGCTGGTCCTCGGTGCTTTCAGGCTTTGGGCTTGGTTTACAGCCGTTATTTTCAGCCTCAGTCTTAGCATCTCAGTGTTGGTGTAAGACCCATATTTAACATGCTTTAATTAACAAGTCACTGGTGAATATTGTTATTGAGGAGACGTAATTAACCAGTTAGCGACGGCCGATTTGTCTTTGTGTTTGTCTCCCCTCATCGTCGTCTTCTCTCTGCAGAATCGTCTTCTGGAGATCATGAGCTTCGTCTCTTCCCTTCTCGACGCTCCAGTCGTCTCCCTCCACCGATGCACCCACGACATGATGTAAACAGCTTTCTAGAGTCCCACCACCATCAGCATCAGCCCCATGCTGGGTCAGCCAAGGTGATGCCAGCCGCCCTCTTGGAGTCTCTGTTTCGTCAGGAGCCCAGCGGCCAGCGAGGCCTCAACCTGCTGGCCCGACCGCATCACGAGGTGCAGCCGGAGCACGCCGTGGTGTCCGCACAGCATCTGGTTACCGTGGTGAGTAATTTGCTCTCTGATTGGGTGAGAGCGAGGGAAGCAGGTTTTTGTTGTTGTTCCATGTCCATCAGCAGCACACCCATCAGACTGAGCTTATTCCTCTTATGTTTATGTCAGATGAAGCAAATGCTTGCAGTCGGGGATGAAAGACGCTTCGGCCATGTGTTAGACGGACATGTCCCACAAAGGGAGCTGAGACATGTATTTTTATTTTTTATTTTTTGAGGGTTTGAGGACACAAGCGGTGTACTCTGGTGATTAATATGGAAGTTCTTATCTTTTCATGAATAAGAACCTCATTGATGTTGCTTGAAAAGCACATCCTGGCTACTCAGACTGTTGTAACGAGGCCTCGGTTTGACAACCAGCGGCACATGAGAGGTTTGTGGAATCTGGTGTGCCTGAGCCCTCCTGTAGTCCTGGATCTGACGCTTCCATAAAAGGGGGTCATGTTCTCGCCCACGAAGGTGAGGAGAGACTGAGGAGGTCAGAGGTCAGAACAGGCAGGCAGTTGGTGAATGAGGAGGTGTACACTTCTCTGTTGCTACAGTGCTGAGGGGAGATGCTGCACTCTCTGTTGCCATGGAAACACTGATCATGAGTGTCTGTGTGAGACCCACTTACCTACACAATGGGTGGTTGCATAACTGAGACAGCAGCGACCTTCATGGTGACATTGAGACACAGAGACAGTTTGTACAGGTTGATAATCAGACAGAAAGCTAAAAATGAAATGCGGTGTTGTGACTAACGAGTCCTTTCGCCTTTTGGTTCTTGTATATTTTGATGGTATTTTTGTACTCTAACTTAAACCTGCAGTGCAGAATTTCAGTCTCCCACTTCCAGCTGTGAGAATAATTACACAAACATGGTCTCATGCTGCTCATGATGCCACCGTAACCTTCGCCGTCACTGCGTTTGCTTCAGCTCTGGCAAACCAACCTTTGCTAAAACGTGTCGCTACTGGAGCGCAGGAAAGCAGCCACAGGCTTCACATTTAAATCGTTATTATGGAGAACAGAGGCCTCTAGGACACACGCAGCAACTTCTGTTTTCTTTTATGCTAACATGCTGAACTGAAATGCCAGAAAATGTGCTAAACATTAGCGTGTTAGCCTTTAGCTTATAGCACCGCGGCCTCACGGGGCTGCTGACATGGCTGAGTCGTGTTTGTGATTTAATACGAAAGTGAAATGAAAATGTTTTACTTTGTCTTTGGAAACTTTAAGGATTCTGAGTTTGCAGTTTGACTGACGTCTTACTTTCTGTTAAATTAAACGGAGTGTGTTGTACTGAACAGGATCAGTGTGGAAGTGGGACACTGTCTGATCCACAGCAGACAGACTTGTATTTTTAGGTGAGATGTAGCAGATTTTTAATTTAACTGAATATCTTCGTGCCTCAGCTGCCAGGTCTCGGCGCCAGCGCTCCCACAATCCTCTGCCAAAATGGTGTGAAATGTCGCCTCCACAGATGCATCGTGGGAGGGGAGGCAATCTGGTGAAACCTCCGGTGGAAACCAACAGACAGGCACGAGTGCTGGGAGTTTACAGACGGGTTACCTGTCTGCCTGCCTTCCCGTCTGCCTCTCTGTTTAGTTTGTGGTTCAGCCTGCACAGCAGTCAGCATCCAGGGGTCCCTGCAGTGGGATATAGGTCACACTGCAGGGTGCCTGATGATGAATAAAACACACACACACACACACTTGCTAAGAGTGCAATGAAAATTTAATATGAAGTCTAAATTTGCACTTTAGTAAATAATACATTCATGTTCAGGTTGCTGGCATTTGGGGCAGTAAAATAAAGGACCCTGTGAAAAGAGCAGTTCATCAGGGAAGAAGGTTGTGTATTGACGAGTGTACTGAAGTGATCGCTGACTTTGGAAACCTTGTGTGTTTATCGAACACATTTAAAAGAAAAAAAAAAGTTTGAACTTAAAATAATATATGCAGTATGTCGGTTTTATTTGGTAAATGAAATCTGAGACAGGATTGCTTCAGTGCTCATCATTTTTGGCCCCTCCAGGCACCAGTACAGAGACGGCCTGGTTGTTATGACGCTGCGTTCCAGTAGCCGATCCACCAAATTTCTGCGTGTGTGGCTATGAAGCAGGATGAATCGATTGTTCTCATTATCGCTGAAAGTAAAACTCGATGAACCGTCCAGCCCTACGCTCACGTGGCTGCTTGGTGACGCCTTAACAACCATCTGTTGATGCCCCGAGAGGCAGTTTGACTTTGTTGGTTTGAACTTGTTAATTTTTGTCTTATTTTGCTGGTTTTTGGTGCAGGACAGCAGACATGATGTCAAGGTTATCGTTTTGTGTACCGAAGTCTGAGTCGCTTATTCTCTGTTTTTATCAATGACAAAACCGCCGTGAGGCTCCACGCTGCCTTACATAACCCTGCTTTGCTAATTGACTTCCTGTGTGTGGTCATGTGACCCGTCCCTGCAGGCTGCTGCTGTTCCATCACATCACTGTGACTACGACGTCACTAATGGATGAAGAGAAAAAAGACAATCGAACCTAAAGGTACAAAAAACAGTCGGATATTCAGTTAATGACGCCAAAACTTAACAAACCGTCACGTTTGAGATGCTGAAACCAAATCAAGACTGGAGTTGCTTCTTTAAAAACTGTTGTGTGTTGAACTGCTGGTCCAACAGAAACAAGCCGTTTGAAGACATTTATGAAAATATGGAAAATTTATTCCTTATATTAAATCGTCAGCTTATATATTAACTTCAATGGATGATTATATTTCCAGTCATGTAACACAAGGAAATGTTTGGGAGGAGACTGAGCGGTTGTGCAAGTCCCAGATGGTACAGAGTCACATCCCATCTCTGCAAGACACTGCTGTGTGTGTGTCTGTGTGTGTGTGTTCAGCCTGCGCGTGGAGGAAGCTGACACCACTTCAAACCCACAGAGAGAAATGTGAGTCATCAGGTGTTACGACTGCAGCTTCATCAGGTTTTTTTTTATATTCTTTTCTTTTTTTTATCAAATATTTATCAGCCTTAAAGGGACAGTTCATCGAAAATGAGAAATGCAAGTTTTTCCTCCCATCTGTTGTGCTGTTGGCCCATCGACTCGTGTATGAGAGGCTGAGCTGAGTCCAGGAGGACGTCCTGCCCTCTGGAGACTCTGTTGCTTAAAAAATACCAACACCTCTAAACTACCAATGGATTGTTGGATTGTTTCAGTACCACAACAAAATGGAAAAAAAGAACTCATTAGTGTACAGATTTTTTTATTTTCAATTAAAACCTGCTGGAACAGGAAAAACCTGAAATGTTGTTAATATCTGCAGCCCTGAGAATAAAATCTGACTGCAGATCTGTGGGGGTTTTTTTTAACTTTGGCAATTTCAGTCCTATCAAATGCAGATTTATCGGTTTTGACGTGTGCTGTTGAAGTGTACCAATACTTTTGACAACTTTGAACTCCATTGTTTAGGAGGGTCTGATGTCTGAGCCTGATCTGAGCGGGAGACGTTTCTTCTCAAAGGAACAACACAAGCGTGAATAATCCAACCTCACGTCAACCCATTCATTCAGCTGTGTGTGTGTGAGTGAGTGAGTGAGAGAGTGAGTGAGAGAGAGAGTGAGCTCATTGAGCTGGATGTTGCACGTGGCGCTCACGTTTTCGCCGTCAGCGCTCTGAAGATGAGCTGCACAGCTAACACGCTCCCTCACAGTCAGAGTATTCAGGCTGATTCCTCTCAAGTGTTTCATATCATACTCATATATGTATGTTTTGCATAATTTATGGATGCTAGCAGCTAAAACCCTAAATACTTACAGAGTGAAGGTGAAGGAGAGGATTTCTTCTCCTCGGTATCAAAGTGCTGTAGTGATTCAGTTGCTTGTACATCCAAACGCTTTCCTGGTGAGCTAAAAGATCTGCTAACTGTTTTAGCTTTCATCTTTGTTTTCATGCCTCGTTTTTTATTTTGTTATATTTATAAAATTTAAATCCTTGTAAACACTTTTTTACATTATTATTATTATTTATATCCACAACTTTACCCCCACTCACCCCTCTCTGATAGCTGATTGGTTCAAATTGGATTCCCCCCCTGCTACCCTGAGGCCTGTGAGCTAATTAGAGGTCATTAGTGTGTGTGTGTGTGTGTGAGAGAGTGAGTGAGTGAGAGAGAGAGACACAAATAGCACCTGATCCTGACAGGAAGCACAGCAGGGTAATGGCATTACCTGTATGATGGCCAATCAGGTGGCAGGTTGAGCTCGCTCCGCCTCTAAGCCAATCTGAGATCAGGGAATGATAAGATCAGGAAATGGAGCGAAACGTCCCTGAGCTTTGACTGACAGGCAGGCAGCTTCTGTGTGTGTGTGTGTGTGTGTGTGTGCTGACCGAGTGAAGAGCTTCCTGTGATTGACAGTGAGGACCAGCGATGTTTACATGTTTACTTGGTAAGACTGTTTGGATATTTTTTGTTCTCAGGTTTGTTTACTTGTTTGTTTACTTGTTTGGTTGTTGGATTGTTTCAAAACAGTTTAAATGTCATGTAGTGTGCAGAATCGTTTTGCTTGGTTGTTTGGTTGTTCACTCAAACAGACATAAATTTACAGAAAATTAATCTTTGACGATTGTCATAGCTGATTAGTCACTACCTAAATTTTTCCTCTTGGTGATCTGTGACGGTAAACTGAATATTTCTGCGTTTATAATTTTCTGTTGACGTTACCTTTTGTTCTCTGGGCAGTTTGACGGGTCGAGTGGACTAATACAGAAATCAATAATGAAATGACTGTTTAGCTGTGTGGCCTCCTGCAGGTGCACATGGAACAAACTGTAACCAGAGACACACTGATAATAACATGAGGTGTGTGTGTGCGCGCGCTGAGCCTGTCTGGCTGCAGTTACGGTTCTCCATATTGAATTTAGTGGCAGCAGAACATGATGTTTTATCTAATAGCAAACACACACACACAGTGTTGTTGAAGTCGGTGTGTTTAGAAGCTGCGGAGCTCAGACTTGATGTTTCTCTTCTTTGAAGGAGCTGTGTGATACTTTGCAGCTGACTCTCTGTAGTCAACACTGTCAGTGTCCCGCCCACAGCTCCACCTGATTGGTTACACATCACGAGTGAAAGCCTATCAAAGCTGAATAATTTAAGTTATTGTCGAAGAAAACTGAGATACTCGTGTAGTTTTCCACGTATGTGACGTGATGATGATGTTTTGGTGCCAAAGCTGGCAGAGAACCAGTCGATCCCTCGTCTCTGCAGCCCGTGAGCACAGACGTCCTCGCTCTGTGTGTCTTGGCAACATCTGCAACACAAACCAATCAGCTGTGTGCCTTCACAAACCCTCAGGGTCGACTTTGCTTCCTGTTTTTCCCACATGCACACGCACGCACGCACGCACGCACACTGATTGCAGTACAGTCCGGGGTGAGTCATTAGTGTGTGTGTGTGTGTTTCACCTGTTTCCCATTTCACTCTTGCTGAAAGCTGAGAGACAGTTGAGAAAACCGGAGGAGCCAAACAGGGGGAGGAGGAGGAGATGGAGGTGGGCAGATTGTAGAAGAGAAAATAACCCAGTGGGAGCTGCAGAGATGATGTTTTGATTTGATCTGTTTGGTGATGAGGCTGTAGAACAAAATGGCCGCAGGGATGAAATCATCCAGAGCCTCTCTGGCTTCTTGCAGAATCGAGTTAAACGGGCTGTGGTCGTGTCTGGTTATCAGGACGACTCACGCCAAGTTCAGACCACCTAATGCCCTGCTCACCCCCCAAACCCACTGCGCTGTCAGTCTGACATCCTGCTGTCTCCGCCCGTCATTTTACCCTGTCTGGTGATGGAGGACGGGTCGGACCTGAATGTCTTCTGTGGTCCAAGTGTCCAGGAAGATCTCAGTGTTCAGGACAGACGTGAGGAACTGCAGCCAAATATCGTATGAGTTAATGAGTTCAGAGTGATCGTCAGTGTCCTCTTCTTCTGCGCTCCGACGGGAGGATTAGCTCCACCTGCTGGCCGTCTCCAGCCAGTGAGCTCACGTTCCCTCTCTCTCTCTGTCCCTCTCAGTACCTCGCTGTGGATGTGAAGAGGCTGAATGTCAGTCTTCTTCGGTGGTTTCGGGAAGGTGTTGCGGCGGCGCTGGGCGTTCCTGCAGGACACGTGCACATCAACAGGCTGAATGTAAGACACACACACATTACACTCCACTGATTGATCAGATCGATTGATTTATCAGCTCACTGACTAACTGGGTGGCTCTTACAGGAGAAGAAGAACGGCATCGAGCTCTTCGTGTCTTCTGATAGGCTGGGGATCTCTGAGCCCCGCCCTGCCGAAGAGGTCATCCAATCGCTGAATGTCAGGGTCCTTCACCGCCACCTGGGACACTTCGGCATCACCGAGGTCTCAACTGAGGTGTGTGTGTGTGCGTGCGCTAGGAAACTGTTATGGTCTCCAAGGTAACTACAGCTCGTTAAGAGACCTCATTAGTCTCCATGGAGACGGAAGGAGATGATGGATGGGGATTATTAGAGAGCAGAGTGCTGCCGCTAAAACTTTAATGGAACTACTAAAGTCCCATCGATCAGCCTGAGGAAGAGCAGAGCAGCTTTATGGATTGTGTTAATATTATTCCTCTGACTCACAGTCGTGATGGATGTGACGGCTCCTCTGTGATATCGCGCAACAAATCAGGACGTTCCCGAACGTGTCAGCAAGGAGCAGAGGAGCCTGTTTTAAAGGAATCCTCCACTGAAAATCTGACCTGTCGAATCATTAACATAAGTGAAGCAGCTGCAGCGAAGAATCGACCAGCAGATAATTAACTGTTTTAATCACTAATGACAAGTCGTTAAGGAAGCTTAATGAGTTATTAAGTCTCAGTGTGGGAGATTTATGGTCCAGCTTTCCTGTGAGTGCATTAAGAAAGTCGTGTCCGTGTGTGTGTGTGTGTGTGTGTGTGTGTGTGTGTGTGTGTGTGTGTGTGTGTGTGTCTCCTGTAGAAGAACGTTCTGCAGGGCGAGCAGAGGGACCACGTCTGGAGCAGAGAAGGTTTTTACGCCGTCGTCCTCTTCTTCACCATCTTCATCATCATCATCACCTGCTTAATGGTAACCTACAGCAAAACATGCACACACACACACACGCACACAGATCAGCATCATAATAATCGCTGACATCATGTGACACGTTGCTAAACCAGCTGCTGCGGCTGCCCTGATTGGCTGAGCTGGTTAGCTGCTGCTAGCCAGGTCACAGGTCACTGTGTCCCAGCCTACGCACACACACAAAAGCAAGACATAAATGAAGGGACTGAAAACATAATGGTGAAGGGTACACTGAGAGAAGATCATGCAGCCCGGCTG
The DNA here is from genome assembly GCF_020382885.2 of Scatophagus argus. Lineage (NCBI taxonomy): Eukaryota > Metazoa > Chordata > Actinopteri > Scatophagidae > Scatophagus > Scatophagus argus. The sequence goes on along the minus strand of NC_058514.1, from coordinate 990,835 downwards.
TCTCTGCTGCAGTGTGGCAGTCAGTCCACACGAGGGAGCCCTCGCACAGAGAAAACCGCTCATATGATCCGTGTTCACACCTGAATTTTGTCCAACTCAAATGTAAATGTGACATTTTCCTTCTCTCCACTCAGTTTAATTGATTGTTCAGTTTTTGTTCTTCTTTATTTTTCTTTCTGTGTTGTGCCTTTTTATTGCTGTTCTGTCTTGTGAAATCAGGTCAGTGAATTTCAGACAAACCTCTGAGCTTTGGATTTCACTCCGTCTCAATCCTGGTGAAGAACATTAATTCAGAGATTAAAAACACTTTTTATTACAGCGTCTGTCACAGGTCTTCAGTGTTAATCACAGCTTCACACAGATCTACACTTGTTAATGTCATCACTGACTTTGGGCTGAAGTCAACTACAAGAAGCACAAAAAGAAACACCTTTTTTATTTCAACAAATTATCAATCAGTGTTAAATAAAGGTCAGTTAGAGATTTTTCCTGATTTGAATAAGTTTAAACTCTGATGCCAGGTTTCTGAACTGTCACTGTTGTATACACGGCCCTCCAAATTCCATTGCGAGATGTGACTACTTCCTGGATTTCCCTTCTCAGTCAGGTTTTATCAAGTCTTTCATTTAAAAATAAATTGTTGTTTTTTTCTACTGTGGTTTCCAGGTTTTGTACCGACTTAAGGAGAAGGTTCAGGTTTCTGACAGACAGCTGAAAGCCCCGCCCCCTGACCTCCACCTTACCCCGGCTGTCACTCCAGACTCCGCCCAGAGGTCAAAGGGCACCAAGGTGAGCGCCAGACCAACTGTTCTGCCCGCTCATGCGAAAGTGCATATAAAGAATATTGATGAGTCCTTCGTGTGTTCAAGGTTGTGACGTCAGGAAGCATGGTCCAAGCTGAGCTCCCTCCAGCTGTAGCCACGCCCATTCCCCAGCAGCAGCCAATTACAGCCTGCCGCCGCCTCGCCCCTCCTGCTGTCCCTCTGCTCAGGTAAGTCAGCTGACAATGTACCCCTTAATATCATATTTTGAAATAAATCACACCATCTGACCGTGTTCTTCTTGTAGCCCGGCCCCCCTCCACACTGTGAGCAGCAGCGACCACGCCCCCCTTGCCGGTGTTGCTCCAGTGACAGCCAGTAACGAGCTAAAGCCCTGCCCATCCCCGTTTAGGATGAAGCCTGCTGCAGGACTTCAAGAAAGGTAACTTCCTGGGATTAAGTCCCGCCTCCCTGCACATCAGTTTGTCTGGATGTCAGTCAGTGTTTGCTTACAGTTTACTCAGCGTGTGAACTGATGGAACTGAACTCATGAGAACCCGGATTGTTTAGGGACGGACGTGTGTGTGTGTGTTTAGAGTACAGTAACCTCTAACCTGTGATTGTTAGAGCAGCCGGGTGTCGAGCTCTGTGTGTGTGTGTGTGTGTCTGGCTCAGCTAACGGTAAAGAAACCTCAACGCTCGAGGATGACATTCAGGTGTTGAAGTCTGTGCAGCTCTGCCTTTGCCTGTCTTCAGGTGTTCATATAAAGGGAGGCGTCTCACTGAACTGATGTCTGTCTGCCTGCCTGTCTGTCTGATAAGAAACTAGCCTGATTACAGGGTGAAACAAAGTGGCTCAGGCGAGGCTGATTAAAGGACCTGTGAGTGTAAACAGTCCTTGTTGTAAACCTCTGGTGGAAGCATGCAGAAGGTTTTGGGTTTCTCTGAGATACAGAGGAGTCATGAGGTCACGGTAAAATGTAAAGTAGCTCTGGACTTCTGGAGGACTCCTGAGGTGACGCCCTGCTCTTTAGCGGGAAGTCAGCGCTGACAGAACTGAAGCCTCAGCAGACTCCTGACTGTGAGCTGAGAAAAGTTTTCACATCGGTTTTAAGGGCCAGAAACGCTGAGAACGAGAATTAAAAATTTGTTTTTTAAAATTGCTGTGACTCCAATAGAGTCCACAGCACAGCTACAGCAATTCAGACTGAAGCTCTTTTGTCCTCACTGATGTCCTCGTTCGCGATTACCAGGAGGCCATTAAACTGATGTTGACTGATGCTGGTTAAATAAGACTGACCTCATTTTGAAAAATGAGTCTTGTGTTGCTTTAAGAGTTCTTCAGCGTTTGGCTGAAGTTCATTTTCCTCTTAAGTAGTTTCATAACTGAAAAGAAAACATTTTTATCTGTGCCTCGAGCACTTTAGTGTTTATCTGCTGCTCATAACTCTTCCGCTGACTTGAAACACGTCCGCAGGTTCAAGTCACGGAGGCCATTTTGTTCTGGTTACATCAGCAGGGAGAGGTGAAGTGTGGAGGACACAGGGTGTTTCTTAAGGTACGAAAAGGAAGGAAGATTTCAGGCTGAGAGTGAGAACAGGATGTTTTTCTTGGTGTCTGTGTGTGTGTGTGCGTGGATGGCAGCCAATCAGCAATCAGACAAGTAGGAAGTAACAGTATCCTGCAGAGGAAGCCGGCCGACACGTAGCCAGAAGAAGAGCCGACCCACACACACCTCGACGTTAACTCTCACACAAAATAATTTCACTGTTGCTCTGAAATGAGTTCAGCATTTTTGCTCGTGAATCCAGAATTTACTGTAAAGTGGGAAGAAATGAATCTCTGAGAAAAGAAAGCAATAAAAGTTTAATTCTTTGGATTAGATTTTTTTTTCTCTGGTATTCTTGCATGTTTTGGTGTCATTTAAAATACCATCTTTAATTCAGAAAATGAGTTGGAAAATGTGGTCTGGAGGTCTGCTGTAGCTCAGCTGTCTAACAGCTGCAGGACAGATTTTGTGCAAGTTAAACCGACGTTCTGGAAAAAGTAAGCAGAAGATGGGAATGAGCAGATGAGCTGCTGGAAACGTTTGCAGAGCTGCAAATGTTGCATCTTTTGTGTCTGAGTCACTTTGGCAGAACAGAAAGTGTTGAGCATGTTGAACATGCGGTTTGTCCATCTAACACCGTGTCTTCATTTTTCCTTCCTGTCCGCTTCCCTTTCATTCCCTCCTTGTCCTTTCCATCCGTCTCCTCCAGACGGGGCTCTAATGTCTCTCTGGTGTTGGACATGTCGGCCCTCGGCTCTGTGGAGCCCCTGAACGTTGCCGTGGTAACCCCCAGAGAGGCAGCGGCGAGGGAGTACCTGCTGTCGGCCGGCCGCCCGCTGACTCGCCAGCAGCTCCGCGACGTCGCCCACAACACGCACAAGCTGCACGCCGAGTTCGCTGTAAGCAGTTCAACACAGACAGACTGAAATCATCTCACTTCCTGTTGGTCATCTGAATGTTGAGGCAGGATGACTGAAGTGTGTAGTTTGAAATGCCCTCGTTATGACCTTTTCTGTGGTTTAAACTCTTCCCACGTACTGCATGTAACGAATAGGTAAACGTCACCTGATGGTTGACTGACTGACTCTTTGAACACCGTAAGGAAACTCTGAAGCACACATCTAACGTTAAACTTCACTTCTTCCCAGGAAATTCCCATGAATTTCATTGATCCCAAAGAGCTGGATATTCCAAACCACAGCACCAAGAACAGATACAAGACCATACTGCCCAGTGAGTACTCTGTGTGTGTGTGTGTGTGTGTTGCTAAGAAACAGTAACAGTTCCAAAACAGTCCTCATCTCTCATTTCCAGTTGAACCAGGAAGTTGTTTTATTGTGTGGGAGGGGCTTAAGGTCAAAGGCCAACAACCCCAAGGACAGCTTATATCACACCTCCCTCTTCCCTGAAAACACACACACAGAAACACACACGGACAAACAATGCGTTTTCCTCAGAGCACAGTTTGTTCTCTCACCGCCTGTCAAGCATTCGGCCTGATTGAGACATTATGTAACACACGTACACAATGAAATTTGGTGCGCACACTCATCAATACTGCAGCAAGCAGGGGGTGTTCCTTACTTCCTTCCTTCCGGCCAATCGGGTAAGGAATGCTCACCTAGAGCTGCTGTCGCTCAATCGCCTTCCTGTGTGCGACTTTCTTAAGGGTTGGCTGCAGGACTGTGGTCAGTCACTGAGTCTGAGTTTAGGCTCAAAACCAAGTCAAGATGGCGTCTCAGAGAGTCCAAGTCTCTACCCTTGAAAAGAGCCTCAAACCAGACTGAATCTAAAGTGGAAACCAGACAAGCGCATGAAGAAGCTTGAAAAGGAGCCTGACACCAAGTCTAAAAGCAGAGACAGTTTAGGTTTTTCATCATGTATGAATCTTTCTCAAAATATAATTACAAGCTTGAGTTTTTATTGTCTGATGTCCTTTGTGTCCTCGCCTGCCCTCGTTGCCATGTGTCCCAGACCCTCACTCCAGAGTCATTCTGAAGTCCAAGAGCTGCAATGACCTGCTGAGCTCCTACATCAACGCCAACTACATACGGGTGAGTAGCAGCAGCTGTCTGTCTTAGTGGACATCAGTCAAAATAACCTCATCACCTTCATTCACTCAGTACTAACGTTTATTCCAGTTAAAACATGATTACTGAGACAAACGTTAAAAGTCTCTAATGTCTGATGTGGTTTTTGCATTAAAACAGTAAAATCGCCACATTAAAATCTCATTCTTTAGTTTAACTGGTGGACACATGACGTCTCCTGCCTCACTGTGACGTCCACTCTGTGTTTGTTTCCACATCACTGCCATCTCACGAGTCGAGCTCAGAGTTTACACTGAGTGTGAAAACGGCCTCACGGTGTCAGACGTTCTACACAGTGAAGCTCCAACATGAACCATACTCATTAAATATGACTCATTTTGTTTGTTAAATCATCTGCAAACCAGAGAACACACACACACAGTGAAAGTCTGTGATGTCGCTCTCAGACTCTCCTACAATAGACTTTCTTCCTGTCAGGAAGCTCCAGTGAAACAGTTTCAGACCACATGAGAGAGAAGCTGCGTTCAGATGCTTCATCCTGCTGCACAGTCTGACACTCTGGCTAATTTTAGTTTGTCCAAAGTAAGTGAGCACATTTGTCACATCAAAGTAATGAGTGTGGAGATGAAATATGGAGCTGATTGTCGGAGTCCTAACTGCTCATGCAGACTCTCATAACACTAATTATCACCTGCATCGTGTCTACACGTAACAAGTTTGTTTTGTCCTGTTCCTGAAGTCAGTACCTTTAGCGTTCACTTCCTTCATAGGCTCACCTGTAAAGGAGAAAATCCTTGATAAATAAACTTAGACGTACCTGCGCTGATGACTAATGATGAGAATGTCAGGTATTTTAACTTTCCTACGGGGACAAACAATGCCATTAGTGGCATCAGTTTAATTCTTATGAAAGCGCTGACGCTGTTGTGCGATTGGCTCCTGTCCCAGGGTTACCTTGGCGACGAGAAGGTGTTCATCGCCACTCAGGGTCCCATGGTGAACACGGTGAATGACTTCTGGCAGATGGCCTGGCAGGAGGAGTCGCCCGTCATCGTCATGATCACCAAACTGAAGGAGAAGAACGAGGTAACCTGACCAAGTGTTTGAAGTACAGAAACCTTACAAACAGGCAGGAGATGAAGTCTACACGACTTCTTCACACATTAGTGATGTGCTTCATGAACAAGAAAACTCAAGTGTGCAAGTCGTTTCCTAAAATAAGTAAATAAAATCAGCTGGAAAATAGGACGTTGATCTGATGAATGTGGAACTATTGTAAAGTTATTATTAAAGGGATAAATATGCTAAAGCTAACAGCTGTGATTCTCTCACCGTCGTGTGTGTGTGTTTGTGTTCGTGTTCCTTCCTGTCTGTAGAAGTGTGTTCTGTACTGGCCAGAGAAGAGGGGCATCTATGGGAAGGTTGAAGTGTTGGTGAACAGCGTCAGAGAGTGTGAACACTACACCACTCGCAGCCTCACACTCAAGGTACACACACTTTGAATATTGCTGTTACTTCTGTGTTGTGACGCAGAGAAAAGAAAGTCTTTTTGTGTGTGTGTGTGCGCGCAGTGTGGGAATCAAACCCGCGAGCTGCAGCATTACTGGTACACGTCGTGGCCTGACCACAAAACCCCCGACTCGACGATGCCGCTGCTGCAGCTGATGGCCGACGTTGAGACGGACAGACGGACGGCTGCCGCCTTGGGGCCGGTTATCGTCCACTGCAGGTACAGAGAGGGAAACGTCTCCGCTACGACTCTCAAATGTTTTGAAATGACTCGGTTACCCACGCTTCTCTGCTCGCAGTGCTGGGATTGGCCGGACAGGCTGCTTCATCGCCACGACGATAGGCTGTCGACAGCTGCAGCTGGAGGGAGTGGTGGACGTGCTGAGCGTCACCTGCCAGCTCCGAGCCGACAGGTGAGGATGTCCTTAGTGTTGACCTTCATTTCCTGAAGGATTATGCAAACCCAGCCTAAATCCAACCTTATGCCCACATCAGTCCAGCACTGGTCCAACTCCACATGGTTTTAGAAGAATCACTTTATTGACAGTATATATATTTTTACATACACACACTGAATTCATCTTCTGCATTTGACCCATCCTTAGTTGAACACACACATGCAACACCCGGCAAATTACATGCAGTGAAACACACACAGGAGCAGTGGGCAGCATCAAGCGCCCGGGGAGCATATTGGGGGGTTAAGTGCCTTGCTCAAGGGCACATCAGCCAAAAATGCCATAAGCCTTAAGCCAACGCAAACTTTTTAAGGAAATTGTCATAAAAGCAAATTTCCCTAAGTTACCTTTGCTCAAAATACCATTAAGTTTAGATGTAAACAGATACAAATGATTTTAATGTGGTTTCTTTAAACGTCATTCTCACTAACTAACTCTGTCTTCCTGCCTGCCTGTGCAGAGGAGGTATGATCCAGACAGGTGAGCAGTACGAGTTCGTCCATCACGCCTTGAGCCTGTACGAGGCCCGTCTGTCTGCGGAAACCGGCCAATGAGCGCGCACCGCTGCAGGAGGTTTCGACTTCAGCCTGGCAGCATGCTAACATAGCGAGCTCTAAGCAGGTATGATCTGAGGTTTGGCAGTTCTGAGGGAATTCTGGATGAGTCTGAAGGACAGTGTGGACAACCAATGAGGACACTTGTGGGCGGAGCCTGTTGAAGGAGAGAGGAAAGGTAAATTTCTGAAAAAGGAATGTATCCGCTCTTCTCGGCTTTTTCCTCTTCAGGTGTTGTTGGCAAGTGATTTTTTTTTTTCCCCCAGAGGAACTTGAAAGATCCGCCCACTTCACTTCTTTTAACTACCTGACTGTCGGATTGTGTTGTTTTTAACTAACCGGACCGTCCTGTTACCTCTTTTCTGTCATGGAAACGTAGAAGTAGTTTGACTGAAATTGACGGTACATTGTTCAGTGACACTGTTTTGTTTCTGTGTCTTATAGACTTTTAAAATGATTTTGTAACGTGATGTTCTTATAGGAAAGCCTATTGGATAATGACTGTTAGCTGGTTGCGCCTTTGGTTAAGCTCCTTACACCACTGTTGAACCAGTCCTTCCAGCCTTGCTCCTTTTGTGACATCCCTTCTTCCTACTTTATTCAGTTGCATTACATTCCCGAACAAAACCAGTGGGGAAAAGTCAAAACGTTCATTTTTCAGAGGTAATTCCATCACCTCACAGAGCTCTTAACTATCAGAACACCATTTTAAACTTATTAAACTGATTGTGTCAGTAAACGTTCATGTCAAGTAGCCTAAGATGTTATCGTGCTAACCAGCCAGCAGAATCATTTGGCAAAGACATTCATTTTTAAAGTTTTGTGCTAATGCTAATTCTTTGAAGCTTGTGAACACTGTCTGTTCTGTTGAAGCAGACAGCGTTGGAGAGGTGAGACAAGCTGGTTAGTCAGCTAACAAACCGACAATGAAAACCATCTCATTTATAATCGGGGGTATTCAATTACAACATTTTTATCCAAACCCATTTTATCAATGTTATTGCCACACTGCTCTACTCCGCTCAGCTCATTGATGTGTGTAGTGCCAGAGTCACAACCGGGGCTTCCCCCAGCCATAGATCACATGCTAAAAGCTAACAAACCAATGTAATGATAAATAAGCTCCAGTGAAGCGAGTTCTTTATAATACAGATAAGACAATAAATCTCATAGAGGCTAATCTTAGTAGTTTAGTGTTAAACTGTATGCTTTAATATCAGTAAATGGATGCTAACCTACTGTATATACTGTATAAGCTCATGCTAATATTAGCACTCTATACTAATACAATGTTTTTGTTAAACCGATTTAGTCTAGTATTCCCCTGCTAAACCACACCCGTAAAATACGTTTGTCATTTAAAACAATTATTTTTATACTTTCCAACAAGTTCATCACCTTCCATTAGACTCTGAGTTGTAGCCTAAGAAACAAAATGATGCTACGGGTGAAAATGATAGTCTGAAGGTGCCAACCTCCCTTCTCCTTTTCAGGACAGGGCCAGATTTGAGAAAACTTAGTTAGCTGAGAGTAATTTCTGACTTGACAAATATTATAAACATGTTGTGCTGCTCTGTACAGTAGTTCACCTTGTTTGTCCCCTGCTGTGTGAAATGTTGCGTTAAACCAAAAATGTGAGATAATCTGAGTCGCAATGGTGCAGTCATCTCATCGATGTGCTGTTGTAAACTAAGTTATCTAGTGAGTGAGGACGTTATTTTGGTGTATCAAGGTAATAAATTTATTTTTATACTGTTTTTACATGTTTTTCATGTGTTTAGTAGCTATCAGCCGTTTGTTAGCTCGTGTGAAGGTTCGATATTTGGGGTAAAAACTTTGTCTCTAAATTATCATCTAAACTGGAGTGCAAAACTGAATTAAAAATCAACTTGGCAATTAGTGTTTTATCAGAGCCAGACGGTTGGGATTTAAACGCGTCCATCTTAATGATGGGACAAAATTTTAAAACATCAGATATTGACGTTTCAGATTGCTTTGCAATGACAAATGTTACAAGACTAACAAGAAAACCTCATTAAGCAAACCGTTTGATTGTCCTTAATTGGTTAGTGCACATAACAAACGGTCCAGTATAACCACATGCTTAATAAAATTTAGAACAGAATTGAAATACTTTGGTCAGTTTGTGGGGTGTTGACCTGTTTTAGAGATCTGAGGTTTCTACAGTAGTGCCAGTGATGAAGAACATAAACGTCTCATGTGCTCTGTGTGAATTGGACAACACTGTACAGGACAGGTTAAAGTGCTATTAAACCTGCTGCGGGCAGTTACCTTTCAGTCCTTGAACCCCGAACACGGAGATCTTGCTGCTAAACCTGGGAGCGTCAGGACTGGATCGTTGATGGACAATAAACGAGAGAACTTTGAAGACTCTTCTTTTTCTATGTACCAAATTATTTTATATTTATTCCTCTTCTTGTGATACAGTCAACGGACTTTGAACCTGTATCTCCTCGTCTACATGTCCAACATGCCTCCTGGGACCATCATCAACCCAAGGTTCACTTCAGTCGGTTCAGTTTTTGGATCAGTTAAAGCTCCAAACGGTTAGAAATCAGGTCCAGTGATGGTTTTGATCTGACTGAAGAAGACGTGGGTTGATGCCAGCCTTCATACCCCTGCAGCAGCGGGTACAACAACACACACTGCCTCTGACGGAGTATTGTGTATGTGCAGTAGGTGGTGCTTCATGTCCTGTGCTGTACTGCTGTTGGCTGCTGATGGAGCTTAAAGGGACGCTGGACATTTTAACCTTTTTTAGAGAACAAAATACTCAGTGTGCACTTAAAACTGAAAGCTTTTCAGCTTTAAGTCTGTTCTGCGTTGTCACTTCATTGTTGGGTCAGAACTTTCCGTCACCTTGTAAGATGCTGCTGCACTTTGCTCCATTGCAAACCTGAAGGTTATTTAAAAAATGAAACTAGAACATTTGGCCTGGTGAGCTGGAGAATCCCTAAATGCAGCTTCTAAACTACAGCTCTTCTGCTCGACTCTTTCCCATCATTGTTAGCTAGTGAGAGAAGAGCTCATTTAACTCCAATGAAGCACCAGTTTCAGCTAAATGTTCAGTCCAGTTCAGTCTTTTTTTGAAGTTAAACACCACATCTTGTTCATCTAACGGGCTGTCACATTAACTAAAACAGCTTTCAATGTGTTTGAGCGTTTGTCCTGCCCCTAAAGATGAATAAATGAATACCTTTTGATTGAAATTTACGGTGTCTGTTGTGCACGTGCAGTAGCATCAAAAAGGGATAACTGTTAGTTTAACTTGAGACATGTGTTGCTTAGCTCATTGACTGACTTTGTGTGAAGGCTAACATGCTAACAGTAGTTTCTGTTAGCAGATGTGCTATTTAGATTAAACAGCCGACACGGCAGTCAGCGAACAAACTGACGTCCTCCAAACGTCCATTTCACATCTGTTTAATAGTCAGTAGTGATGAAACAATTTGAGCACAGTAATTTAAAAAGTGATTAGTGCTGGGAGTTTAGTCTGCTCTGACTGAAACTGAGATGTTTGCGTCCCTTTAAACTCCTGTCGTGTGGGCATTACAGCCGAAGCTAACGAGTGTACGTTCGGTTCGTGGTTTTTAACTGTATTACTAATCAACCTGAATGTTGTAACGGTCCGGATCATTAGCCACTGAGTCGTGCTGTAACCTCTTTATCTACTCTATGATCATATTGTTACCTGTAACCTGTGCATAAACACTGGACATAAAGCCAACGCCGCTCTGACTCGTCTTGTCTGGACTCTGACTGACTGACAAGCTGTTGGAAAACTAAATAATCCTGCAAAGACTCAAGGTGTTTCAAGGTAAATGATTTGACACAGAAATATGATCAAATTTGATTTGTGTAAACCCAGAAGTGAAATAGAAGCATAAAGGACTGTGCTGTGGCTTTCAAAGCATCTGTGGAAATTTAGCAGATTTAAATGTGGACGAAGCTTATTGGAACTTATTCAGTGATTCCAACTTATTCCAACCTGACTTTGTTGACTTTTGTTTTCTTGATTAATTGATTACTCGTTTGTTTGGTCTGTTACAAACGGCCAACAGTAGAAGCGCAGCATTAATGAAAAGCGGAGACGGATGGAAAGTATTTACACAGCAGCTTCAGAAGCTTCAGCTCATCTCTGTGCATCGTGTCCTGTTTCCATCGCAGTCGACGGGAGCTGATACAAACTGATGCTGCAGGGTGGTTTGACCTGGGACTGAAGGCAGGTTGAACCCTCTCACACTGAAGACCAAAGCCAGATGTTGGTGAGGGTTTTCTTATCTGGTGGGGAACTATGACTTTTTGAAATTCTTGTACGTTTGGGTTTATAAATAATCTACAATCCTGATGAAGCCAGAATGTTTACTTTGACTGTTTTTCAGTGGCTCCACAGATCATCTGACCTACATGTGGGATCCTCAGCTGGGATCCAGTCAGGCCGACCGACTGGTGCGGGCCTCGTTCAGATTAACTTCAGTTACTTCACGTCTGGAGCTCAGACTGTTGTTCCTTGAAGTTTATTGTCTAACGCGAGAGGCAGAGAGGAGGGCAGCAGGAAGGAAGGAAAGGTGTGGATGACTAAAAGTAGGCCCAACCAGCTCAAACAAAAGCGGTTTGACCTTTTGAATTGTAATTGTAATGCAGGTTTTTTTCTGTTTTAAATGATTAAATTCAGTGGAGATTCAACCCGGACAACCAAACGGCGCTGAAAATTTGAGCGCATTCTTTACATGTTTTATTTTCCTCAGTCACTGTAACTGATGACCTTTATTTTGTAATTGCATCTAACTAGTTACTCCCGAACTCTGCTGGAGCATCCAGTTAGCCCCTGTTGGCTTCTGCACTTGGAGAATTAGCCCAAAGTTTTAAAGCCCAAAGCTGAAGGCTGGTCAGAGCTGCAGTCTGGTGTCGGTTCACTGTTGGGTTGTGGTTCTGTCGCTCCTTGCACTGATGGCTGCTAATTAACAAATCTAATCAGTTAATTTAACGGCAGCAGCTGAACCTTGACTGTGCATCAGAAACCAAAGCAAGCGACGGCTAAAACTAAATTTACACACACATCGGAAGATGACAGACTCCTCGGCGACCCCGTCTCAGTGGGAAGTGATCACTCGCCTCTATTTATAACATCTAACATCTACCTGTGCTGCCGGTGCGGAGAGGTGTGCTGCCGCGCAGCTTCACGCCTATTAATAGTCTCCGTGCAGGCAGTTTGTAGTCGTGCCATCGCAGTGACTCACTGAGCTGTTGGCCTGATTGAGGAAGTCCGTTAGTGACTCCCGGCCTCCGCACTATAGAGTCGGACCGACAGACGGACAGGAAGAGAGACAGACAGCTGGTGAGGCGGGGAGGGAGGCCAGAGAAAAGTGAGGAATCATTTTGAGTTTGAAGTCTGAGAGGGTTGAGCTGAGGATGGACGTGAGACGGAGAAGAGCCGACGGACAAAAGAGATGAACTTTGTGTTTGTCTAAGAGGGATTATTGTTTTTCTCTGAGAGGACAAAGGACGTTTAACTAGTTGTTTTCCAGCTGCTTTGTTCTCATACTTTAGTTTTCCAGAAGGACTCCTTTTCAGAGCAGGGAACACTCTGAAACCTGCCTCCAGTAGTGAATACAAACGTCTTCTACCTCAGCTTCAGGATTATGGTGGTGCCTGATCGGTCTGAGGATCTCAAGGAGGATCAAAATGCTGAAATGTAAAGTTCAAAGTTACCTCTGCTGCCTGTTGTTCACCTCGCTGCTGCTGCTGGTGAGTCTGTTTCTGTAGTTCGTCTTTATTTCCCATGAAGGTATTAAACTGAAGGGCTTTCAAATGCAAAAATGTCCATTTTTGTTTGAATTAAACTTATTAAAAATTATTACATTTAATTAAATTAAAAAAATTAAACTTGTACAGTTAAAATGGCCTCATCTCAAGGGAGATTTGTTCTTTGTTCAAAATGAAAAGCTGTTTCACTGCCTTCAGTATGACAACAAAAAAATCCCTAAACTGAGGCTCAGCAGCTGGTCTGAAGAGGAAAAACTTGTAACCAGCAAATCTTGGAGGGAGTTTTGCTTTTGTTGGACTGCTGATGAAGACGAGTATCAATACAGCATCAGGCCTCTGCTCGAACCCACTGGGTGATGTGGCAGATGCCTGCTGGTTACGGACGCTCCTCACGGCCAACTTTAATATAAGTTTAGTCGAGTCCAAAAGGAAGAAAACTCTTGAACACAATTTAATCTATAAGGTTAAAATATTGAAAAATGTTGTGTCTGTTCAGCAGCATCTCAGACCCAACAGTCAGCCTGCGTTAGCATCAGTAACCGATGCTGCGTTTTATCAACCAGCATGTGACTGTGAGGACGTTTCAGTGTAAAGGACGTCAGTGTGTACTTTAAATGCGTCCTGGAGCAGCTGAGCCTGAACTTGAAGCTACTGACACACTGACAACTGACACTCCAGTCTGTTAACACAGCTGTGTCTGTACTGGACATGAAGATGGAGACAGATTTGTCCAACATGTCAGACTGATTGCAGACCATCTTGCAGTTGTCACTTCTGTCTGTCTGTCTGTCTGCCTGCCTGCCTGCCTGCCTGTCTGCCTGCCTGTCTGTCTGTCCTCCCTGCAGTATTGTTTGTCTCTGAACTCCCTGAACTTCATTATCAGTGTCAAATTATTTTGTTTCCTGTTCCTGCTCTCCAGTATAAAAGATTATGGAGTACAGGATCACTGTCACCCACATCATCACACACACACACACACACACACACACACACACACACAGAGTGATAAAAGCTTCAGTTCTACAGTTCTTTCAGTTGTTGTCCACTTCATGCTCTCCCAGCAGAAACACTAAACGTTGTTTTTTGCTGTAAACAGTAGAAACGTTTCGTCGGTGTCATACATGCTTCCTGTATGTCATCGTTGAGGTTGTTTCAGGGCTTTTATCGATGAGCTGACGTCTCCCCCTCAGCTGAACATAAGGTTTTGGGGTTTCCACTCATGTTTCATGCACACATTGAAAATGCACATCAAAGCTGGTGGATGTAAACGTGTTTCTTATTGAAACTGCTCCCTGCTGCTGCTGCTGTGATGGAATACGTTGCAGAATGAGAGTCTTGTGTCTGATTTTCCTGTCAGGATGTGAGCAGCTCGGCTCCCTCGGAGACTCAGTCCAGACCATGTAGCATCTTTCTGTCTGAGCCAGCGTCCGGTCTGGACTCCATATCCCTGACGGTCAGCTCACCTGGACAGGACTGCTCCTTCACACTGACATCGCCAGACGGCGGAGGAGACGCCATCGAGTGCAGAAGGAGAAGCAAAGGAGACGAGGAGATGGAGACTAATGAGATCGGAGGACGGAGGGAGCGAGGAGAGGAGGAGGAGGAGGAGAAGGAGACGAAGGTGGAGAGAGGAGCCGATTACCTGGGAACCAACCAGCTAGGAGTTGAGGATGGAGGGAAGAAGGAGGGAGGAGACGTGTTCACCTGCGTGCTGGATCACCTGGAGCCTGGAACCAGCTACCAGCTGCAGGTCCAGTCGCAGAGAGACGAGGAGACGGCGAACGTCACCGTGCACACCAGTGAGTCCCCGTCCTGTCCACACGTTCACCACGCGACACACACCTGCTGTCAGCAGCCTGACACCACGCAGTTCATCTCCTCAGTCAGTCACTCGTGTTCACCTTATTATGAGATGTAAGACTGGCTGTGCTTCCAGTGCGCACAGTAAGAGAGTTTCTGAACAAACTTAATGTTGTCCCGAAAAGCACAGGTGTAACCAACATTACTGATGGCTCAGTTCCATTTAGGTGTGTCGGCAGTAGAAAGTGATGTGATTAGTTACATCTGTGTGTGTTCGGACGTCGTGCGCTTGGTGTGTGTTGGCCACCGCGCTCACCTGTACCTGCAGCATGTCTGAAGCTTTTACAGTCTGCTCTCAAATGTTCTGTTGTGTTATGTTCTATTGTTTCCATCTCCTCTGACCTCTTTTGAAGTGAAGGAACACGAAACAACCTGCTTGTTGTGTTGAGTCTGTGTGTGTGTGTGTCTCACAGTTAATGTCATGTAGCTGCTTCCCCTCTCTGTCGCTCTGTGATTAGCTACAGGAACCACAGCACTGCTGAGAGAGAGTGATAGAGCAGTAAAAGTACATGTACTCCGTGTGTGTGTGTGTGTGTGTGTGTGTGTGTGTGTGTGTTGTGTCTACATGCTGGCAGGCCTCCAGAACAGAAGTTGGACCCTCAGTGTGTATTTCCATCGTGGGCAGAGCTCAGGGTTCAGCCATTTCCTGCCTCCATTGTTTCTTTGTTCTGTGGGAAGCACTGGGAAAGGGCGTGTGTGTGTGTGTGTGTGTGTGTGTGTGTGTGTGTGTGTGTGTGGAGGAAACAGGGTGTTGCTGCACCCAGTCGACTGTAACCTTCTCATCAAGGCGAACCCCTTGTACTGTGGCGTTTGTGCTTTCTTATCTTTCTCGGCGCTCTGGCTGACCTCAAGTGGTCACATGACCCGTGCAGGTTTGTTTTCACCTGTTTGAAATCAAATTAAAAACTTGAGCTGCAAAGGGGAAGCTCTGAAACATTTGAGAAATTACTGGCAGTGAACCGAAAAAGGTTCCACTGAAAATAGAAACATTAAAAACATTCTCGCCGTTCAGCCCCTCACCAAAGCTGATCTGTTGGGCTTTTTTAGCAAAGCATCATCATCATCCTCCTCATCCTCCCCCTCCTCCCCCGTGGAGTCGTGTGGGTCACCAGTATTCACCCTCCTTTAGCTCGTTAGCAGAGGTGGAGGTCGGAGCAGCTGATGGTGGTCAGACTCAAAGTGTGGCACTCGGGGCTGAGATGTCGCAGCCTGATAAGATTGTTCAATCTCAGCTTGAAGCACCAGCGACGACACGGTGCCACTCACACCACACACACACACACACACACACACTCACACCACACACACATATAAACACACGCACTGCGGCATTGTGGGAAAACACAGCAGGAAGCAGGGAGGTCTCGGACTTGAAGAGGAACAGGAGTGTGTGTCTGTGTGTGTCTCTGTTTTTGTGTGTGTGTGTGTGTGTGTGTGTGTGTCAACAGGCATCCCGCTGAGCTCAGGCTTTGATCGGGACGATGGATCCTTTTCCTGCCGTCCCACTGAACCTGAAAACAGATAAATCACTTTAAAGGAACAGTCCCACTATGTGTGTGGGAATTTTCCAGACTTTGTGCTCAGCTTGGCTTAACGTCTTAGCAAACTAATTGAAAATGGAATTGAAAAAGCAAATTTAAAATGTCAGATGGTAATTTGAAAGTGTAAGGTGTTTAACTTTAAGTGAAAGTTCTTATTTCCATTTTCACAGTCCAGTTTTCTGCTTTTAACTTTTCATCATCACATCACATTGCAATGTCCCCTTTCTCTGTAAGCTTAACTGTGGCCCGGTTATTCCTTGTAGTGATTTAAAATAATCTTTTAAATATCTTTTATGAATGTCTATTAATTTTCTGCTTGTACATTTAATTTGACTCATGACCAGAAAATTCTATCAGGAATCCGTTAAATCAGTTACAGCTGGTAGCAGGTCCACATTACCTGTAGACTGAGGAGGTAAAGCTCTTCTCAGACACAGTGTGTGTGTGTGTGTGTGTGTGTGTCTGTGTGTCCTCAGAGCCGTCAGCCGTGAGCCGCCTGGCTGTGGCCTCCAGGACCTGCAGCAGCCTGGGCTTTTCCTGGCAGGCCGGTCCAGGCAGGACGCAGCGCTTCAGGCTGCAGCTGTGGGATCGTTCAGGTACGAAAAGCTCAGTTTGTAAAGTAACTAAAGCTTTGAGTCTTCTGCTCCAATGAACAAGCTGCCGGGGTAGTCATGTGACCTGTCCTGCTCTGGGCAGGATAAATTTGGGTGTGGTGGAGTGATTAATGCGCAAAAATGCTCCCCCTTCATTAGCCGGCTGATGTGCCCGTGAGCAAGGCACTTAACCCCCCAATATGCTCCCCGGGCGCTTGATGCTGCCCACTGCTCCTGTGTGTGTTTCACTGCATGTAATTTGCCGGGTGTTGCATGTGTGTGTTCAGCTAAGGATGGGTCAAATGCAGAAGACGAATTCAGTGTGTGTGTGTAAAAATATATATACTGTCAATAAAGTGATTCTTCTTCTTCTTCTTCTTCTTCTTCTTCTTCTTCTTCTTCTTCTTCTTCTTCTTCTCCTCCTTCTTCTCCTCCTCCTCCTCCTCCTCCTGTGTCTGCAGGTCAGCTAAGGAATGAGACATTAGCAAGCACGTTTACTCAGCTCACACTTGATGAGTTGACACCAGGACGGCTGTACAACGTTACCATGGTGACGGAGGCTGGCGGGCTGCAGAACAGCGCTACGATCGAGGCTCAGACAGGTAGAGAAGAAGAAAACAGGAAGTAAGTAAAAAAGGAAGGACAGAAAACTGATATGTGAGTCTGTTTGTAGTCCCTGCTGCTGCTTCAAACCTCACCGCCGACTACAACAGCACCAGACTGTCGTTGTCATGGCAACAGCCCGATGGCGATGTGGATGCACTCGTTGTGACCCTCTCGACCAATGGCACAAGCCGCTGGGAGAAGACGCTTCCTCCAGACGCCACAGGGGTCGCCGTTGATCAGCTGACTCCCGGCTCCACCTACCAGGTCGGAGTGACGTCCCGGAGTGGCAAGCTAACGAACCAATCAGAAATCACCATCAGCACAGGTGAGATTTCTGTTTTCTCTTTCATTTCTTTATTTCTTTTTCCTTTCTTTTTACTCACCTTGTCTTTATCCCGTCTGCAGCTCCGGCAGCAGCGTCCCTCCTCTCCCTCTCTCCCTCCTCCTCCGGTGGACTTTACCTGTCTTGGACGCCCCCCGCTGGCCACTGGGAGAGCTACAGGCTGTTCCTGTTTGACGGTTCCCAGCAGTTAGTCAGCACCACTCTGGACCGAGAAGCAGTGAACTACAGCTTCCCTGGGACGGGACTAACACCTGGGAGGCTGTACAGAGCTGTGCTGAGGGTGGAGTGTGGAGGACTGATGGCTGACAGCAGCCGTGAAGGAGCAACGGGTCAGAACACTGCAGAAATAAAAGAGCGAAATGATTACTGCATGTAACCGCAATGTCGCTGGTTCGATTCCAGCCAGCTTGAACAGGAAAACTCACCTGAGTCCTTCTGTCTTTGCAGTTCCGGCCCCGGTGTCGGGCCTCCACATAAGACACTATGACGAAACTTCGCTTAGCGCCATGTGGAGCCACGCCCCCTCCGGGTCTCGTGACAGCTACTTCCTGACCATTCGCCACGGTAACCATCAACAGATCAGCCCACCTGAATCTTCTCTTTCATTCAAAGACAATTAAAGTCACTTTCTTTATCTCCCAGGTAACATCACTGTGGATACCAGGGAGGTGGAGCCAAACATGAGGGAGTGCACCTTTAACGTGCTCACACCTGGGAGGCTGTACACCATCACCGTGACAACCAGGAGCAGGACACTGAACACCTCCGTGTCTGTGGAGGGGAGGACAGGTGTGCATGTAAATCCACCTATGTAGAAAAACCGTATTAGTAGACACATTTAGTATTTTATGTACTTTACTAAATTAGTCAAGTTAAATCAGCTGTTGTTGTCCAGGTCTGTTTTTGAGGGGACACGGACGTCATCATGTCGTATTTTTGATGTGAGGTCCAGAAGTGCAGCATATACATCAATTTATACTTTATTACTTTATACTTTTACTTAGAAACAGAAACAATCTTTGGGAAAACATTTGACGTGTACTTTGAGTTTTTAGTTTGGCTCAGGTCCCATCTGCTAATATGAGCTGTACTGCAGCCAGCCACCAGGAGGCGATGCTGATGTTGAGAGGAAATGTGTGTGTGTGTGTTTTGCAGTTCCCATGGCGCTACGTACCGTCACTCTGACAAGCTCTGGAGTGAGAAGCCTGCAGGCATCATGGGAGAAACCACCAGGAGACGTGGACTCGTACACGCTGAGCCTGCTGAAGGACAGGTGTGTGAGACAGTTCAGTACGGCTGTAAACCAACAAACAGGAAGTCTAGAAACCAAAGCACGGGGCACAGGAGAAAAGTTCTGTTACAAATCTGTTTTCATTTGTCAAAACCACAGGTTGAACCTCCCTACACAAGACTTTTATTTTGATAGGATCACATCCTTTGATAGCTGTGATGGCAGGTCTGTCTCTCGTCCGGAGAAGTGGTGTGGACACTAAGCTGTTCTTTTTCTACACAGTGTTGTGGTTCACAACTACAGCATCCCACTTGGTTCTTCTTCTCTGCTGCTGGCCGGTTTGACTCCTGGCGCCCTCTACAGGCTGCAGGCCGCCACTGTCAGCGGGAGGCTGCAGTCTGAAACCATCAGCCTGTATGGACGCACGGGTGAGCTCCTGCAAACTTAGTCTGAGATCAAAACATCTTCCTTCACGGGTAATAAAAACATGAATAAACATGTTAAGTTCCTCTTCACGTCATATGGAATAACTGAATGAACACATCAGGTTTGGTTTTATTAAGCTCACATCGTTAGGGTTTGAAATTCAAAGCCAGCATTTCTTTTTGTCACCGAGACGAACTGCGACTGCTGTTAGTGTTGAAGAGGTCAGAAAGATGTGAAGAGTTACGTCAGGCTGTTTGACTGCCGGTCAGCCAGACTCTTATTGTGTAGAGAAAATATTCTCATGTTTTATTTCCCCTCAAACACATTCAGCTGCTGTCAACAGGAAAAACTCACTGACCCGATTGTTTCTGCCCAAACGCTGTAAAATCAGTGTGTTTAACTTGTGTTGTTTCTAGTTAGAATCACAACTTTATTCAGTCAGACAGTGCAAATAAAACTCAAATAAAATCACACAGTGTGTTTACAAGCAACACGGAGCTGATGAATTACAGAACAGGAGGAAACGGATAAATCAACAGACAGCACAGTCAGTGCTGTTTACTGAGTCTTATGGATTTATTTAAGTGCAGATACAAACATGTCAAGGTCCAGAGGTCTGTGTGTGTGTGTGTGTGTGTGTGTGTGTGTGTGAGTGTCAGTCAGTAGGAGTGTATTATGTGATAACATCTGAGAGCTTTTAGAACAATAGTTGAAATGCCAAAAATGCGACACTCCCAGTGCTCTGCTTAAAGGCTTCCTACACACACACACACACACACACACACACACACACACTCACACACTGGTCAGAGCACCTATTGTGTTCTCACATAATGTCCCAGTTATTTTCAGGACAGACTGTGTGTGTTTTTGTGTGTGTGTGTGTGTGTGTTCCCCTGCCAACCAATCAGCACTTGGGTAAACAAACCCAAACTCCGCCCCCAGGATCTCCACTCAACCTTCTGTTGCTCCATAGGTGGAGTTACTGACATGTTGGTGTTCATTTTAGAATCTGTGATAACTTTAAGTAAAGCTTTTTGGTTTTGCACAACGTTGGACAACCAACATGAGTTTCTAAAGACTGAATCAGTTTTTTATTTTTATTTATTTATTTTTTTTAAAGACAAAAGGCTTTTATTCATAAAGAACAGCTGAAGATATGACAGGAAACGGGGGCAGAGAGGGGATGACACGCAGCAAATGAGCCACAGGCGGGACTCGAACCTGTGGCCCTGCACAGACAGCCTCAGTACATGAGAACAAAGCGCCCCCTGGTGGCTGAATTATTGTTGAACTGTTGAACTCCACCGATAATTTCTGCTTTTATTTTATTTTAGTTTATTTGTTTTTTCATCTTTTGTCACCTCTTACTTCCAGCCCCATCTGCCGTCTCTGAGGTAACTGTTGCTAACGGTGGCAGGTCAGACGCTCTGCAAGTGTCATGGCGGCCGGCGGAGGGCGAGGTGGACAGCTACCTGGTCCGTCTTCAGGACGGGAGTCGAACCGTCCACACGCTGGCCGTGTCCCGCTCCTCGCCACCCGAGTGCTCTTTCAGCTCGCTGGTCGCCGGGCGGCTGTACTCGGTCGTCATAGCGACGAGGAGCGGCAAGCTGGAAAACGTCACCACAGTTCAAACACGAACACGTGAGGATGGTTCATATTTAATGTGATGACACATGGACTTCAAGTGTGAGGAAATGAAACATCCATGTTGTCTTTTTGGACCTGCGTGGTATTTTTATCTTCTCTCTCTCGTGCAGAACCTGCGACGGTGCAGAACCCGACGGCTGTTCACTCTGCCAGAGACGACTTCCTCAAGGTCTTTGTCAAGTTTAATAACTTGTTTGTGTCAAAGGGATATTGAATTTACATCAGTTTGCTTCCACACAAAAGTCAGAAACACCTTGAGAGGAACGTGAGAGAAAAAGTTGTGGTGATTCATTTTCTAAGTGGGCCACCTGGAAGCAAACATTACCGCTTTCGGTTCTGTTGAGAACGTGAGGTGGTGGAGCACGTCACCCCCTTGTGGCCAACATAAGTATTACAACATTGAACACAGAATCTCACCTGCTGCAACTTTTTCACCTGTCTCACAGATTAAAACAGGAAAGCTTGATTGTCTTCATAAAACTCACTACAGAAACACTTTCTCCTTCAATCTGATTAATGTCTTCTTCCTCACGAAGTTGTTTTCTCTGTCCACTCAGGAGTTCACCTGTATTTTGTATAGCATAATTTATTATCTGTACATTTCCTCTTGTAAATTATGTCCATAGTTCCTGCCTATAGTCTACCACATTTAATGCACATATCCATCTGTGTAATATGTTCATAATACCAATCTGTACATCACTGTAAATCATTCACATAATATACCATGTACATATGATTAATTTATTTATCATATCTGCACTTCTGGTTAGATGTTAAACTGCTTTTCGTTGCCGTGTACCTGTACGTGTGTAATGACACATTACCGTGTTGTCTGTTCAGGTTTACTGGCGTCATGCGGCCGGAGACCTGGACCGTTATGTGGTTCTGATCCGATACAACCACAGCGTTCTGCAGAACAAGAGCGTCTCCGCTGGACACAACGAGTGCGTCTTCTCATCCCTGACGCCGGGGAGACTCTACACTGTCTCCGTGGAAACCTGGAGCGGCGACTACGTCAGCAGCATCTCCACGGACGGGCGCACCTGTGAGTCATGACTCAGGGAAGCGACCATCACGACTTTGGTGTGTGTGTGTTTGGTTGTTTTCAGTTTGGGTCTTGTTTTTTCAGTTCCAGCAGCTGTTGGGGATCTGTCACTGGGTAGCGCAGGGACGGGCGAGCTTACTGTCACTTGGAGCCCCGCCCCCGGAGACGTGGACCACTATGAGGTGTGTGTTTGCGTTTCACTCAGGACCAAGTCATAAGACCAAAAACTGTTCTTTAATCTTTGCCCCACTCGTCTTCAGGTCACTCTGCTCTTCAACGACACTCGGGTTTTCCCTCCGGTTGCGTTGGGCAGCGACGTGCGACGCCATCGGCTGACCTCTCTGACCCCCGGGCGTCTTTATAAGATTGTGGTGTCAACGTTCAGTGGGCCATATCAGAGGGCGCAGTTCATCGAGGGGCGGACAGGTGAGACCGTCCAGTGGCTTCAGACTTTATGTCAAACGCCTCGAGTTCAGTTTTGCTGAAGCCAGACTCTCCTCTCCAGTTCCCAGTGCAGTAGGGAACCTCCACCTGGCTCCTCAGCCCGGTGGGCTACTGGTCTCTTGGACGCCCGGAGACGGAGACTTGGACATGTATGTCATCTCCCTGTCCACCACGGTGAGTCCTCATCAGGCTCACACACATTCAAATACGAGTTATGAAAGCTTGATGGAGGATGAGTGGACTGAAAGTTGGATGAGACGTCGGATGAATTTGTCTGTGACGTGTTGCTTATTCTGTTGTCACTTCCTGTTTCAAGAACGGTGTTCTTTTGGAGACCCGTCCTGTCCCTAAACACGTCTCCTCCCTCGACTTCCTGGAACTGGTCCCAGGACAGGCCTACACCCTGACCGTCCAGTCGCTGAGCGGGAAGCTGACCAATAGCAACAGAGCCACCGGCAGGACTGGTCAGACACTGGACGATTGCTTTGATCGATTTATGTTCAGTGATTAATATTAGTTCATATTGATTAGCAGCGAGTGCTGTGTTTTCCTCGTGCAGCTCCGGCCAGAGTCACAGCCCTGCAGGCGGATAACGACCACACCACACACAGTCTCACCGTCAGCTGGGAGAGGCCGGCGGGCGAGTTCGACGGCTACAGGCTGCAGTTGGTGGACGAGGCCGGCGTCCTTCTGGCCAATCGGTCGGTCTCTGCGGAGAGCCGCAGCGAGCGTCTGGAGGGCTTGACGTCAGGGAAGTGGTACCGCGTGAGGGTGGTGACGCTCAGCGGTGGCGTCCTCTCGCTGGAGGCCACGGCGGAGGGACAAACACGTGAGTCGTTGGGCCGCTAGGTGTTATTTAGCAGGAAACGTCAGAACCTTCCGACATGCTCAGTCTGTGGTTTGCCGTGCAGGTCCGGCTGCGGTCAGTAATCTGACCATCACCTCGGCCAACACCACCTCTCTGACCTTCTCCTGGCGTCCCTCTGACGGCCACGTCGACATCTACGACCTGTCGCTCTACAGCATCGCCGAGGCAACAGCCAAACACAGGCAGGACAGTGTGGGAAGCAGGAAGGAGCATCACCAGGTGGGATTACCTTTAATCAGTCCTAAAAATCCTATACGTCAGTATGAATCCTGAAGAGTACGGGATGATGTCACTGTGTGTACTACATGGTGTGTACTACATGGTGTGCTGTGTACTGCAGGCTGTGGGAGAGCTGGTCGACCTGCAGAAAGTGTCTCCAGCTGCAGACAGCTGTGTGTTCTCCGGCCTGCGAGCAGGAAGTCTGTACAGACTGCAGGTGGTGAGCTGGAGCCGAGGCATGAACAGCGACTCGGCAGTACTCGCCAGAACGGGTGAGTCAGCATTTCATCAAAAGATCATCGTCATCATTTTATTTCATCAGCTCTGGATTCTGATTGGTGCTCTGGTTTCTCATCTTCCACTTAGCAGACCAGTTAGCTCAGAGTGTGGACTGGGAGTTGTGGTCTCCTTACATTAACGCACAGACGTACTTCCTGTGTGTCTCTGTTTGTGTGTTTGAATTTCCCTCCGCAATGAAAGACTTCTTATTTTGTTTCTGCTCCACAGTCCCGTCTTCAGTTTCATCTCTTGAGGCTCAGAATTCAGGACGGACGGACAGACTGACAGTCAGCTGGCAGCACGGAGAGGGAAGCAGGAGCAGCTATCAGGTAGGCAGACAGGCAGGCAGACAGACAGGCAGGCTGGCAGGCAGACAGACAGGCAGGGAGGCAGACAGACAACCAGGCAGGCAGGCAGGCAGGCAAGCAGACAGACAGGCCTGTCGATAGCGAATGTCTGAGATAAACTGAAGGATGTTCCTTTTTGTCTGAGAAAATTCTCCTCCTCCAGCTGAACTCTCCTCAAAGCCTCCTGGATGAGCTGAAAACAGGTTGTTGTCTTCTAAAGGCGGTTGTTGTTGTTGTTGTTTTTGGGGTTTCAGGTGGTTTTGTTCGATGTCTCTGGAGCCACTCTGGGAGCCCAGCCGCTCGGGGCTGAGCACACGAGTCACATGTTCTCTGGACTGACTCCTGGTAGGCTGTACCGCGCTGAGGTCATCACACACAGCGGAGAACTGACCAATAACATCTCAGCATTCGGACGCACGGGTGAGTGAAGCACAAACGCACAGATGCACGTCAACACAGAGTTGTATTACCTCTAACAGTCTGAATGTTTTTCAGCTCCGGAGCCGCCCACCCACCTGTCTGTTAAACAAGGTCTGACCAATGACACGATAGAGCTGTCGTGGTCTGGTCCCGCCTCCGGGGACTACGACAGCTTCCGCCTGCAGTGGACTCCTCCAGACCGCCTGGTGGTCACACAGACTCGCCTGACCGGTCGTGTCCTGGGCGGAATGTTTCCGGGGCGGCGGTACAACTTCACCGTGGCAACCATGAGTGGGGGCGGAGCCAAGGACGGGCCCACAGCCTTGAGCCAGCCCGTCCAGAGGAGCGTCAGGACAAGTAGGTGGAAAAAATTCAGTTGTCTTCCATTCAACTTCACAAGGTCCTCATTTTTCTTTATTTAAAGAAACGTGTCAGTAAGAGAGCTTTGTACAAACAGGTTAGCAGTTTCCCTCTGCTCCCAGTCTTTAAGCTAAGCTAGGCTAACCACACCCTCACCACATCCCCATGCTGCACCTGTGAGAAGACCGACACACCCAGCCCATCCTAAGTGACTGGGAGAACGTTTATTTTGTTTACTGCAAGTAACTTTATCAAATCTTGACATTTTACAGACTGACGATTAGCAGTGAAAATAATCTGCAGATTAATCGATAAGTTGCAGCCCTACCTGCACCGCACCTTCAGTCTCACCCAAACAACACTCTGTTCCTTCCTTAGGGAGGGAGTGGACGGATTTCCTCCATTAACGGTTTGCATTTTGTTGTTGCCAAGGACAGAGGATGTGGTGTACTCAGCAGAACTGACTCCAGCCCACTTCCTCCCCACCAAACTGGGAGATCTGGTTCTTTATGGAGCTGGTTTTGTGACGTTTACCTGCCAGGGTTTCCTCTCGTTGGGGCTGAAAATCTTTAGATCTCAGACTTGGTGTTCCTCCTTCTGACCACTAGATGGAGACATGACAAAGACTGAGTGTAACGCCAGCACTCGGCTCTGTGCTGCCAGCATCCATCTTTAATCACGTTCTGTTTGTCTGTGGGGCTTTTTGGCCACAAGATTCAAAACTGATTGCCAGAAGGAATAAAATATCACACACACACACACACGCTATAAATATGTATACGGTGACCGAGTTTTGTGTCCTTGTCTCCTTCACTTCTTTCCTTTTGTCCTCTACTTTCTTTCTCCTTCTTTCTCTCCTCCCTTCACTTCTCATTTCCTTTCCCTTTCATCCTCTCCTCTTGTCTTTCGCTCTCCTCGTCTCCTTCCTCAGGTCCGTCTCCTCTGAAGTCCATTCACTGCTTCCCCCTCTCGTCCTCCTCCCTCTCCTGCTCCTGGTCACCTCCTCTCTCTGACTTCGACTCGTATGAGGTTGAGTGTCGTCGCCATGACAACGGGGAGTTGACCTCGGCACTGCGGCTGGCGGGGGGCATCACGGCGGTAACACTGGACCACCTGGAGGCGTTCAGGAGGTACTCTGTGACGGTCCGAGTGTCATCGGTCGGACAGATGAGTCCCCCAGCAACACACACGACTGTCACCATGATAGACCGTAAGGACACACACACACACACACACACACACACACACTCTCCCTCCCTCCCCTCACATGCTGTGGTTCAGTCTCTGTTTAAATAGGACACACTGAGGAAACTGAACAGCAGAAACAGATTTATTCATAATTAACTTTGTGTAAAGTTTTTTTTAGTTACTGCAGCTGATTTCAAACACCTACTTAAAGTAAAGAAAAATATCAGATAAAACCAACTTTATCTTTCATCAGTAAACCCAATAAAAGAAAGGGACTGTGACCGACATCTTTTACCTTCCAGTCAGCAGTCTCAGTTCTGATTGGTTCCCGTATGGAGGCTAGTGAGAATAATTTTATCATCTCAGTTGAACTGTGCCATGAATTACACGTTTGGCAATAAAAAAAGATGAAGTCTCAGTTTGTCGTACAGTCATTAAAGTAACCGTAATTCTCGTCTCTTACAGTGAACACTAAACTTTAAGTATTTGTGAGGTGCTCAAACAGGAAGCAGACGTGTTTGGAAACAACTGCAGTCTATGTGAGAATGAGTTTGTATGTTTAAATAGGCCGCATTCCAAACAGCTGCAGCAGGACAGAACAAACGACAGGGAGGAACTTTCCTCAGTGTGTTACGGCGGCACAGAGGGGACTGAAATAACACGCGCACACGCTCGGTTTGTCACTTCTGATTTTCTCCTCTCTGCTCTTTTCAAAAAGTCGCTGTGACCCTCTGAAAACTTGTCCTCCTCTGTCTGTTTGTTCCTCTCGGTTCACGTCCATCTGTCCTCTGTGAGCCTCTGCCGGTGTTACGTTATAAATCATCCTGACACAACTGGACTGAGAGAAGGAACACAAAGAGACAACAAAAATACAAAGCAGAAAAATCTATGAAAGTTTATTATTACTGGCAGCTGATTCAATTTGTGTGTAATACTTAAATAAATTCTGATTTCTGACACAAATAGTCTTTTTGATTTTCAATAAGTCAGAATTGGACAAACTATGGTTATGGTTTATTAAGTTTGATTTCATAACTACAGTAAGTAAAAATTCTGAATTCAAAAAGTCAGCACCACTAATTGAGTGAATCCGCTTCCTTTCAGGTCCCCCTGTCCCGTCCCCCAGCGTACGCGTCAGCGCGAGGTCCTCAAAGGTCACGTCGTCCTCCATCTTGTTCCGATTCAACTGCTCCTGGTTCAGCGACGCCAACGGAGCCGTCAGATACTTCGCTGTGATCGTGGCCGAGTCTGACGGTACAAAAATGCACTTTGAAAACTTTAAATCCACTGACTGCCATTCAGACTTATGACTCGATAAACGCTGCCTTCACGTCCTCCTCCGACAGCCAATGAGATGCTGCAACCAGAGCGGCGCCACCCTATGCCCTCCTACCACGACTACATCAACAACTCCTCCGTCAGAGCGTATCAGACTGCCTACTTCCCAAGCCGCTGTCCTCAGGACGCCGAGACCTCCGCCGGACAGGTACAGCGACGACCAGGCTAATGCTAACGATGCTAACGGTAACAAATGCTGAGAGGAGCCAGTGAGGGACGTGACTTTAAACAAGTTAAAATTAAAATGTGACACATTTGTGGACAGAGACTTTAATTAGTCTGCACGCTGACAACAGTCACGAAGAAAATGTCATCTGATTTATAGAAAAACTATGAAGAAATGTCTCTCCATGATCAATCAATAATTGATCAGGTGGTGGAGGTGAACCTGGGGGCAGGAGGTGATCGACTGGGCGGGACCTGTGACCGTTACCATGACGACGACCTCTACCTGAGTGACAGCTACGGCAGCTTTTGTGACGGGCCGCTGAAAGCCAAAACCTCCTACAGGTACCACACACACACACACACACACACACACACACACAATTCAAGTCCAGAGTCCAGCTGTGATTGACTGATTGATTGATTGAGTGTGTGTGTGTGTGTGTGTGTGTGTGTTCAGGCTGAGTGTGCGAGCTTTCACCAGGCTGTTTGATGAACATCACAGAGAGCTTCCTGAGCCGCTCTTCACTGACACTTACCTGTCCTCCCCACTCAGGACGCACGCAGGTGAGACAGACAAACACACTCTGCACACACACACACACACACTGTATGCATGTGTCTGTGTGTCCTTACTGTGTGTGTGTGTGTGTCTCAGAGCCTTTAGGAGGTGTTGTGGAGGGTTTGAGTGCTGGGATGTTCCTGATTGGTATGATGGTGGCCGTCGTCTCTCTGCTGGTCTACAGACAGCGGCTACGCAAAGTGTGAGTACACAAAAACACACACACTCCACCCTCGCTGACCTCAGACTGGACGTTGACTCCTCGTCTCCACCTGATTCCAAAGCTGAAATAAAAGCATAACATCTCTAATCTTATTAACAACAACTCTGATGTGTGAAGGTACACAGATTGTCTAATGCTTCAGTGTGTGTGTGTGTGTGTGTGTGTGTCTGTGTGTGTGTGCAGGGCTGTGCAGGAGAACCCGGTGGTGAGGATGAGTATGTGGAAAGAGGTTCCAACTTCAGGATTATATATTGGTGTCAGGAGGTAAGAGTGTGAGAGTGTAACTAAGTATGTGTGTGTGTGTGTGTGTGTGTGTGTGTGTGTGTGTGTGTGTGCGTGTGTGAGAGAGAAATCAGTCTCCAATAACTCCTACATCCAATATGTGAGTGTGTGAAGTATTAGTTTCCAATAAAGTGCTCCCTCTCTCTCAGATTACCTCATCACTCACCCACCACAGTCCACAGCATCTGTTAATTACTGAGTGTGTGTGTGTGTGTGTGTGTGTGTGTGTGTGTGTGTGTGTGTGGGCTTGTTTGTTCACCACAGCTCATTAAGTGTCAGTTTGACAGACAGTGGAAACAAAGCTGCTCGCAGGAGGCTCGGACAGCTTACAGCACTCAACACGACTGCAACCACAACAAGACTATAATTACACCGTAAAGACACACACGTGTGTGTACTACTGCATGACACTTAGGATAACAACATGAAATCAAAGTCAGAATATGTAGAACCAAAGCCTGAATGTAGTCAGTGAAACCTGAGAGTGAAATTGAAGAGAGACTCGGCCCTGAACGGAACAAAATTCGGTTGTGACGATGAAACGTTGTCGCGGCCTCGTCATGGAGGATGAAGGGCGGCTCAGCTCCTGCTCACCGAGCAAACGTTATGACGCCCAGCTGAACCCGCTCAGCCTGTAGAAGCATGTGTGTGTGTCTGTGTGTGTGTCTGTAAACGCTGATGTCGGCTGATTATTAACTCTGATCTGCTCGTCTTTCTCCTGCCGCAGCAACCGTCGCGTCACCAGGTGAGACTCTGATACACGGAGACGTCCGTCTGATCGTTTGTTAATTCACAGCTTGAACCGTGAGCGTCGTCTGAGCTAACGTCTGTCTGTCTGTCTGTCTGTCTGTCTGTCTGTCTGTTCAGTCCTATCAAAGCCTGCCACTTTGAGTCCCATCTGACCAAACTGCAGGCCGACTCCAACTACCTGCTGTCCGAGGAGTTTGAGGTAAAACTCTCTCACATCACACATCAAAGATGTGGAAATACTTGAGGATGTGAGCGACTCGTGTTGTTCTTTGTTCAGGATCTGAAGGACGTCGGACGCAACCAGACGATGGACGTGGCTCGAGTGCCGGAGAACCGAGGAAAGAACCGCTACAACAACATCCTGCCATGTTAGTGCTGCTGTGTGTGTGTGTGTGTGTGTGTGTGTGTGTGTGTGTGAGAGAGAGAGAAACGGGCTTTAATCTTCTCTGCCTCAGCAACAAACTGAGAGGAAACACTAAGTTGTTTTCCTTCAGAATGTCAGATAAATGGAGCATAGAAATTAAATTTAGAACGCAGAAGTTCGAAACCTGCCGAGTCCCTGAGTGAGGACCAA
This sequence comes from Scatophagus argus, assembly GCF_020382885.2. NCBI lineage: Eukaryota > Metazoa > Chordata > Actinopteri > Scatophagidae > Scatophagus > Scatophagus argus. The sequence goes on along the minus strand of NC_058514.1, from coordinate 960,849 downwards.
CTGAAACCAATCAATGTGAGAATCATTACGATGACATCGTTAAGAGCTTTAATTAACACGACAGCGCCTGTTGCCATGGTGACGGCAGTACAGCAGTGTGAGGGTCGAGTTAACAGAAACATTAAGCGCACAACATGCAGATGTTTGTGCTGCAGCAGAGGCTACAGGAAACAGGAGCACGAATCGATTGTTCTCTGCTTCCTTCATCAGTTTAATTACATTTTCATGACGGTTACAGAAAATGACCTGTGATTTATATCGTGTGTTTTAGATGAGTTTGCAGCTGAGCTCACTGTGTGTGTGTGTGTGTGTATCACAGTTTAAAGTAATTAAGCATCAGTCATGTGTAACTGCAGCCAGTTTTGTGTACGAAGAGGAAAAATGAGCCGAGTGGAGGTGATTCACAGCTGAACTTCTGCACATTTAGAAACATTTTAAGAAACGCTCTCACGTTCAGCAGTGAGCCTGAGATGCTGTTAAACCTGACACCAGCTGGTGTTTGTTTTCATCAGACCTGAGTGACACTTTGTGTTCAGCAGACTGTGACTCTGCATCCAACTGAAGATGTTCAGGGTTTAAGCTGCTCGCTCACTAAATCAATGAGACGTGAAGACGTCGGCAAAGCGTGATGTGCTGCTGTCCATCAGCTTGGATGTTTTTTGTTAGTCGCAGTCCAGGCTGAATCCTGCACTCATCAGTAATGATTAGACTTTGAATAAATCTAAAATGATTTCAGAAGCTAAAAGTTGAGCTTCACTACAGCTTCTGGTTTTGTTGCAGTGACTTTACTGCACACGTGGAAACGTTTGAAACTACTTGCGCTACTCAGTAACATTCAGTGTACAGGAAGTGGCAGGCGTGCAGTGAAGTGATCGTGTGGGTGCGTTTCGGGAGCTCAGAGAGGGCGAGCGCTGAAGTGTGAAGCTGCTGACACGACCATGTTTGTTCCAGATGATTCGACCAGAGTGAAGCTGTCGTACCTGGAGGACGACCCCTGCTCCGACTACATCAATGCCAGCTACATACCTGTGCGTACACACACTTTCACACATGCTGAATGCACACACACACACACACACACACACTCACTCTAATGCACATCTCCTCTGTGTGTGCGCAGGGTAATAACTACCGCAGGGAGTACATCGCCACCCAGGGCCCGCTGCCCGGCACGAAGGACGACTTCTGGCGGATGGTGTGGGAGCACGGCGTCCACAATGTCGTCATGGTGACGCAGTGCGTGGAGAAGGGACGGGTGAGTCACCGACCGTTTGATTTGGCGGGAACTTTAGAAATATCAAAAGCTAATGGACAGACTGACACAAACTTTGTTTAAAAAGTGTTAACAAAGGGATTCAAGATGAAACTGGATGACACGTCGTCACCCTCAGCACTCAGTTTCTGGTGAAGAACAGACTGTACTCAGTCTGTAATGACACGAATCAGACAAATTCGAATTCTTTAACGCTGAGCTTGAATAAATGTCAGAGATTTTGTTTATTTTATTTATTTATTTAGTTTTTGTACATTCATGCAACATGAAAAGTTTGTAACAAGTGGAGAACAGGCTGAACTGGGATCAGATTGCAGTGGTGCGTTTCTGTCGCAGGTGAAGTGTGATCAGTACTGGCCTGCAGACCGAGAGCCCCTGTACTACGGTGACCTCGTCATTCAGATGCTGTCGGAGTCTGTGCTGCCTGAGTGGACCATCAGAGAGTTCAGGATCACCTCGGTACCTGCTCCTCGCCTCATTCTGCCTCCTGCTAGTTCGTCTTTTTATTGATCTGCGCTAACAGCTCATCAATGAATCCCGACAGGAGAGCAGCTGCAGTTACCCTCGGGTGCTGCGTCACTTCCACTACACCGTGTGGCCCGATCACGGAGTCCCAGAGAGCACCCAGTCCCTGATCCAGTTCGTCAGGACGGTCCGGGACTATGTGGACCGATCACCCAGCACCGGCGCCACCATCGTACACTGCAGGTGTGTGTGGGCAAAATGACAGAAATAGTTACTTAATTGATTAGTCATACTTTAATGTTGCAGCCTCTTGAATGAGAGCATTTGTTGTGGGTGTGTGTGTGTGTGTGTGTGTGTGTGTTAGTGCTGGCGTCGGCCGTACGGGGACCTTCGTCGCATTGGATCGCGTTCTGCAGCAGCTGGACTCTAAAGGAACCATCGACATGTACGGCTGCGTGTTCGACCTCCGCCTGCATCGCCAACACATGGTCCAGACTGAGGTACAGCTTCAAGCCAAAACAAAGACTGAAAGGGTTAACATTCATCAAAACAGGATTATAATGGAGCTAAACTATGTGGCATAAAATGTCAAACACTAAGGCTGCACGATATCAGGAAAACTTGCAATATGCAACAACACATTTCATTATTGCAATGTTGATATGATTCACGATAAACAAACAAATGTTGAAGTTAAGTTCTATCATCAGGTGCGACGCTTACAAAACTCTGAGGAACGGAAGTCTGTCGGACCGGTTTGCTGCGGTGGATCCTGACGTTAACGTCTTTGCAGATGCTAACGCTAGCTTTTTTCAACTCCTCCGTCTAATTCAATTCAATTCAAAAAACTTTATTAGTCCCCAGGGGGAAATTAAAGTAAATGTGTTGAACGTGAAATTATCGCAGTTGAAGGACTCTTTTGTAATATCATTATTGCACATGTTAATATCGCGGTGAAGATAAATTTTTGATATATCGTGCAGCCCCGTCAAACGCTCTGACTACTAAAATAGAAATCATAGTGCTCATTATGCTTTGATTTCTGTGTGTGTTGCAGTGCCAGTATGCCTTCCTGCACCAGTGTGTTCGGGATGTGCTGAGAGCCAGGAAACATCGCAGCGAGCAGGAGAATCCTCTCTACCCCATCTACGAAAACTTCAACCCCGAGTTCTGCCGCGGTGAGAACCTGCAGCGGCACAGAGCCAGGCTAGCAGTTCCCCCCTGCTCCCAGTCTCTATGCTAAGCTAGGCTAACCGGGACCCGACACACTCGTCCGTTGTCTCGTCTCTCTGAACTATTCCTTTAGCACAGTTTTACAGTACATGAAGTTTAAAGTGGACACGTAACATAATCTGACACTGAAACGTTTTGTCTCCTCAGATTTCGTCTTCACCGGACGCTGAGCAGCTGCTGGCATCCGTCTGACCGAGACAGAACAAACCTCTGAATGTTCACTCTATTAAAACTCTGAAGTCACAGGAAAATGATTGCCACACATCAGGGAAAAAATGTTTGAGATGAGCGCAAGCTGGGCAATAATTTCCCAGTTAAATTGGTCAAATTTTACGTTAAATGCAGACAAAATTACAGAAAATTGAATTAAACTGAAGCCTTCAAAGTTTGAATTAAACCGAACTTTCCAAGTTTGCTGACATTACAAGTTTAATTCCATCTGGTCTACCTGTTAGTGACTTTTCAAAATCAAAATTTGTATTTTTGTGGCGACTGAAGGGAAACGTTGGCTGATCTCAGGTCGTCGGTGGTTATTAAAAACTTTATTCACAGGGAAGGAAAGAGCCATCCGTTCGTTCTATTCTATGTTCTCACTCAGTATAAGCTGTTTATTTAAAAAGTTACACGTTGCTGTATGTAAATATTGATGGAATAATCTTTTTATAGCGTGATGAAGGATATCTACACACTGTATGACATCTATTTTTTATCTTCCGTTGTATCTCATTTATGAAAACAAACATTTGTCAAGTAGCTACAATCCGTTACAACCTGCTGGATTCAGACTTTAAGTTACTGCTTTTTAAATGTTTATTTCTAATAAAACATCTGAAAACAAAGCAGGAGCTCCTTTTCCCCTGCAATGACTGGAGCTCAGCTGTTGACTTTCTGGGATCAAAATATTTGGGAAACTTGTGACATTTTGAAGATTTGTGATCATCTGCACTTTCCACATTATTATATCGGCGCTGTTTGTTTAAACGCTCTTCTGTCTGATGACTTTCAGGGTTTGAAATGTTTTCTGCTGTATGGATTTAATCCTGAGGACATATTGATCGTTTTAATCGCTGAAGGGACTGCAGGGCCGGGAAACTAATCAATGTTCCAATCGAAATCGTTGTTACTCTTCACAGATTATCAAGATGTGATGGTTTTAGGTTCTACCTAAAAGATGAACAAATTTGTTATTAAAAAATAATTGCCCCAATGTGATGCCAGTTTATGATGGAGATGTTTTATTGATCCATCAGCCAGCCCTGAGAATGTAAAGCACTTGTACAACATGCTGTCAGATCTCTGCAGACTGGATTAATCAGAGCTAATTAAAAATCTACTTAAACTACGTTCACGCGTTTCTTTGACTGGAACAGTTCATTTTCACATTCTAATTTGTTTTGTTTTACTAAACTCTTCTTTTTACAAATTACTATTTGTATAACCTGCTATTTACTTTTAGAACTTTTTATTCACAACTAATGAAGTACTTTTTGAAGTTTAAAAGGGTTTTACACGGCTACAAAAAATATTTAAGCAAGCAGGTAAAATAAACGATGCTGCCGGTTATTAACGTTTTGTTCGACCACACTGAGACGCTGGATGAGACTGTCGTTATTTTACCCTCACTGATTCAGTCTGAACATCGTCAGTACAGAAGACCACTGACCTTCAGGTCCGGCTCACAGCTCAGAGGGACGCTGGGCTTCGTGGTCCTCAGCTCCTGCTCTGCTGTCCACATCAAGTCATCCTGCAAGGAGTTTGAATAAAGACAAATAATTTAATCACCAAAAACTGTCAAAAGCGAATGTTGAATTTTCTTCAGGCTTCTGTGAAGAACACCTCCACTGTCCCCTGGTAGTTCCATCTGTCCCCACAAAGTCCACACACAACCAGCAAGCAAGACACCAAGAGAAGAATCTCGAGCTACTTTCATCCTCTGTGGAGCCAATTTTCAAACTTCTGATTTCCATATTGATCTAGGGCAGGCTGAGGCCGGAGCAGAACTGGGTAACCCACATACAGCAGCTATCGGGCTTAAAAGAGATGCGATGAGTCCCTGTCAGAGAGGCCGAGCCGAGCCCCAATCCCTCAGGACCAAAACACCAGCCGAGCTGAGCCTCCCGTCCGTCCTGGCAGAGACTTAAAAGAGGCAAAGTTAGAAATCATCCAAAGCCCCACGAGCTTCAAGTCCGTCCTAACAGCAAACTCAGAGAGGAAAAAGATCAGATCAGTGCTGGAATGTACCAAGTACTTCTACTCAGTACTGTACTGTGGTACAGGTTTGAGGTACTCAAGCTTTTCTCCATCTATTCCACTACATCTCAGTCAGAATTAATGTACTTTTACTTCACTACATTTAACAGAGAGTGAGAAACACTTTCTATACCAGAAGAACTGCTGTCTCTCACAGAGACGTTCAAAGAACATTTTGGAAAATCTGCCGTGTTATTTTTTTAAAGGATGGAGAGACAAACAATTCTGCGTTTTATCCTGAGAATTAAAAGTTAAATGCATTCAACAGAAAAATACTGTTGCAGAATGCAGGAAATTTTGGGGAAGGACCTGCAGACTTTGGTTTCAAAATCTTATTGGTTGGCAGACATCCACATCACAACTATTTTTATCAGCTCAACAATCAGCCTTCTTAAGGCTGACCTGAGGCCGAACTCGTCATGATGCCTCACAGTATTTCAACAGGAGGCTTGTTCTGCTTTCCATCAGCTCCTGTCTGCAGTGATTATTACCCTGCGACACTGGACGAGTCCTGTCTGTCTGACAAAGTTTTAATGGGGGTGCAGAACATCTCAGAGCTGACCTTTCAAAGCCGCCAGCATTAGTGTGGCTGACATTTTACATCTCTTCATTTCTGACTTTTCACACACACTCCACCAAATACTAAAAAGACCATTAAGACCAAAAGACAGAAGGGAAGCTCAGACAGGGATGATCTACTTTCTTCTGCTCCTCTTTCAATCAGTTATTCATTTGGAGCTTAAAGGCCAACGAAAACAAACTGTAATAAAACCCGGAACCTTGGGTTACCGGATGTCAAGACAAACATCCACTGTGGCTCCAAAGTGCGGTAATTTAGACATATCAATTATGAATAAAAGTGCTGCAGAGTTGTGCTTCAATGTGTCGGGTGTAAGTATTGATTAAAAAACTGAAGAGGAAGATGATTTACTGACTCACAGCACATTAAGTTACAGTCATGCTAACAGCTCTGTGGGTCTCTGCTAAGGCCCACTGGTGCTTTGAGCTAAATGCTAACATGCTAATGTTTAGCAGTCATAACGATTACCATGATCACTATCTTTACCAAAGTGCTGGACACACTAACATGTTGAGCTGATGATAGTGTGGATTTAAAAGTCACCAAATTACTATAATTCACCCACATTTGATCACAATCCATCCTGACCGCCGCTGCCCTCTAGAGTCACACCACAGGCTTCATCATCACTGCATCTGCTGATCAGCTTCTCAATTAGCTAATCATTTGTCTTCAAAATGTTGGTACTCAAGTTACCTCTGATCAGAGTTTATCATCACACACCACCAACATCATCAATTAAGCTGATGATTATTTTCTTCAACAACTGCTTCATTTTTATTTATAAAAGACCACAAAATCGTGAAAAATGCCAGTCACGGGTGCCCACAGCCCAAAGTGGGAAATTCAGATTCTACCACTGAGTGTCACACTTAACTCAGCAGCTACTCCCATCAAGCCCCTAAATGAGAGTGCAGCAGCATCACAATCCATCAGCAGCTGGGGCACAACAACCTGTCAGCTGAACTTTCTTCCTCTAAAGTTTCACATCAAAACAACAGAATTGGGCCTGGAGATAAGATTGCAGCAGTTACATGTTACATGCATATAAGAGCCTGACCTGGGCCGGCAAGGCCACAACACGTTTCTTTCTAACTGGTTCAATAAAGCTGCTTTTCCTGGGCTGAAATGCTAAAACTTTGTGGTTTATTTATTAGGGGAAAGTTCAAATAAACTGTTTTTTTGTAGACAAATTGTTTCTGGGTTTTCATCTTGTGACCCCTTTGAAGGGTCCTGAGCCTGAGGTTGGGACCCACTGCTGAACACAGAATATATTTCAATTAAAAAGACACTTTGAGGTCATTTCAGGTGTTTGATGTGAGCTCTGAAGGGAAGCGCTGATGTACTGATCTCACTAAGGTTCCCGTTCTGCTGATGTTTATGGGGATGAGGGGTCTGCTAAATGGCCACAGAGGACCATGAGTGTGCAGGTTTTTATTCCAGCTGAGCACTGAAACAGCTGCTCTCACTGATGACTCTGCTGCCAGTTAAAATGAGAAGCGATTAAAGCTGAGGGACTGAGGAAGAGGCTAATTAAAACTAAACGCTCAGGATAGCAGTGAAGTAATGCAGGAAATATCTGTGAATACAGTCATAAAAGCGGAGTAAAGGTAACATCACAGTCAAAATGCTGAAGGAAGTCAGCGTGTGATCTCCAAAACGCCAAACGTCCCATCACAGCCGCAAAAAAATATTATCAGCATAAAAATATCTTTATGAGGGGACGCTATAATTATTCAGATACATGTATAAAACCCCTTTAATTTATCATCAATAAATAAACGTCTGGGCCAAGTTAAGAAACGACAAGCTAAAGTAACATAAAGAATATGCTGAAAACTGACAGAAAGGGTGTTATTAAGTTATTATATAAGTTATTTGTTTTACTCACCGTTGTCATTTTGTTCAGGAGAGTTAATATCCTTGTAGCTGAAGCCCATCTTCGGTTTAGCATGGAGCTAACGTCAGACAGAAGCGGACAACATTAGCAGGACCGGAGAACTAGCTAAAACTGTTAGCCAAACTGTTAGCTAAAACTGTCAATCAAACTGTTAGCTAAAACTATTAGCCAAACTGTTAGCTAAAACTGTCAGTCAAACTGTTAGCTCAAACTATTAGCCAAACTGTTAGCTAAAACTGTCAGTCAAACTGTTAGCTCAAACTATTAGCCAAACTGTTAGCTAAAACTGTCAGCCAAACTGTCAGTCAAACTGTTAGCTAAAACTATTAGCCAAACTGTTAGCTAAAACTGTCAGCCAAACTGTCAGCTGTTAGCTAAAACTGTCAAAAACTGAGGTTTTAGAGTCCGTTTGAGTCCAACAGTTCTCCATTTGAGAAACATTGGAAACTAAAAATAACAAAACTTTAAAGCACTGTTTGTGCACATTATGCCTAAGGGGTGATAAATAAAGGTTTTACATTCATAGTTTGCTTTCAGCCAAAGTTTGCTAAGGACAAGCTCAAATCTGGTTTCTTCTCTTGCACAGGCCAAACTCAAACAACGACCACGAATCACAGACACATCTGAGACATCGATGTGTCAGCCAAACTGTTAGCCAAACTGTAAACATTTTTTAAATGAATGACACCTTTATGAACGCTGTCTGGTCTGAAACGGATCTTTCACAGCCTCTCACCGTGAAGCGACGGCGAACACACCGGACTGACAATAATCAGTCAACAGTAATTGAATGACGTCAACTTGACCTGGTGACCTCCCGTGGAGCTCCATAGTTTTCACCTCAATTTACGATTGCAATACCCCGTTTGACCACACGCCCTAATAGACGTTTGCCGTAAGTGTAATGCAGAGGGCGCTGTTTCACTCTCATCTCTGGTGAAGTAGCGCATTGCACAACTGTTCAAATATTGTTATGTGAAAACTGTGTCAATATTTTCTACTCTAAATTCATGTTTCTTCCAAAACATGAACTCTTTTCTGATTTTAATAAAATGTTTTCTGTACTCTGCAATGTTGCCTGCCTACTAATGGTATTTGTTGATAACCTCCACAGCATGGATTTAAAATAAATCATTAAAACATTTGCAGGGAGCTCGAGCCTGATTTGTCTAATCAGCAGCAGAGCTGAAAAGCACCTGTCTGGCTCTGTGAGGCCTTTAAACCAGAGAAAGGCTCAGTGTGAGTGTGACTAATTGAATATTCATTGATTACGAAGTACAAGTGGTCTGACTCAGTGTGTGTGCCCACTTGTCTGGTCAGTTCCCTCCATTTTGATGGGATTTGTGAATGAAAGAGTAGAGAAGGCAGGTAGGGACACACACACACACACACACTCATCCAAACAAACCCATGTTTTTATAATATCCACCAATCCCTGTGTACATTTTAATTCTTTTTATTGATTGTTAAACTTCAGTTTCGATACTGGACACCTTCGCTGTGTTCGTAATTTCCTTAGTCAAATCAAAAATTGTTCTCCTCCACACATTTACAACGATGAACCTTAAAATTCATACATAAATAAATGTGAAGTGAAGCAGAAAAGGATGAGGGCGACTCAGAGTGAAGACAAGGTGTGTTTTTATTTAAAGATCTCTATCAGGCACTATAGTTACCATCATTATGGATAAAACACGGGCGAAGCGGCTACCTGGGTCACATGGTGCACAGCTAAGGCTCAGAAGAGATGAAGGACGACAAAACACCTGCAGACGACACAGTGCAGAGTACAAAGGTGTGATATAAAGGAGAGGAGCTTCGTGCTCACTCATAATAATAATAATAATAATAATGACAATAATGATGATATTCATACATTAAATGAAAGACATCACATGGTGATTTTTACAGTGTGGAGTGAAATAAATCAGAAAATCAACTAAAATCTCATCATATACTGAAAACCATGTCTGTGAGAACACAACTCTCTGTTTTTATGGTGAGGAAGCGAAATACAGCGTTTAGTTGCTACTGCAGTTCACAGAATATGGCTTTAGATAGAAAATCTAACATCTAACTGATCTATGACAGAAAGACAACAGCTCAACGAGTCTCATAAAAATGCACAAAAATGCTACGGTGAAGCTACATTTTCTTTGGAGAGTACAATGAAAGAGAGAGTCAAGATGGCTTTGATTCAGTCACCACAGCTGAAACCTCGTTTATACTGCGTGGAAACAACAGTGGTGTGAAAAACAACAGCTAACGGCAGAAACAAATGTGACTTAAGGAAAGCCTTTAGTTCTTGTGTCTTGTCTTTCCTTTCCCTTTCTGGAAAGAAAAGACAAAGACAAGAGGGAGACAGAAGGAGGGAAATGAAATCTTTCAGGGGGAACACAAAAAATGAGAGTTTAAAAGGGAAGAAGAGAGAAGAAAACAGGAAACAATGTGGTGGATGCAGTTGTTTGTAAACTAACGACAGCTACATCATGAAGCTACATCAGGCCTTCCTGCTCTTGTCCCTAAACGCGTCTTCACTCTGCTGAGGACGTCGTCTGTTTTCCTGCTGTCACTCAACGTTACATCATGCTGTAAATTGCCTCTGAATGCAAACCAAACCATATATGAACGACATGAGAGCTCTGCCCCCTGGTGGCTGGCTGCAGTACAGCTCATAAGCTCCTCCCCCTTCACGTCATTCTTATTCTTTCATTTTAGGATGTTTGTTCAAGTGTTCATTTTTTTTCTGATAAGTTTGGTTTTAATTATTTAATGCTGAAAGTTATTTGATGGCTTTACTTTTGCACTGTGGGAGGAAATGGAGACGTGTCGGCCATCTTTAAAGATGTCAGTGATACAAGCATTGTGTTTGGAAACTGCTGTTTGTGGCTAACTAAGCTGTTTGGACAACATTAATTCAAACAAGGTCTAATCTTTGTTTTATAAGGTACAGTACAGTATCTTACTGGGGGGATAAGTACGGAGACCCAAATGGGACAAAAACTCAATTTTTACAAATTTGTGGTTCCACCCTTTGGTTTGGTTTTTGGTTTATGAAATCTTCAATTTTTCATTTTAGTTTTAAGTAAATATGGCTCTGCACGAAAAACTGAGGTTTTAGAGTCCATTTGAGTCCAACAGTTCTTCATCTGAGAAATATTGGAAACTAAAAATAACAAAACTTTAAAGCACTGTTTGTGCACATTATGCCTAAGGGGTGATAAATAAAGGTTTTACATTCATAGTTTGCTTTCAGCCAAAGTTTGCTAAGGACAAGCTCAAATCTGGTTTCTTCTCTTGCACAGGCCAAACTCAAACAACGACCACGAATCACAGACACATCTGAGACATCGAAATATCGACGCAGTGCGCACTTTTCCACGAGGAGTTGCACAACAAAATGTGCAACATTCAAGTTTACCACAAAACACGGTGAGAAAACCTGAACCTGAGGAGGAAAAGATGTATTTACAACAGTCGTCTCACACAGAAATCGGAGCCGCAGCAGCAGTTTTCATTGGCAGCGACACCACTTGTGGCTGTTCCTAAGCAACACGTCGGTAATTTTTAGACTTTTGGATGATGGTGTTGGTAGGAATTTGGAGACAACACTTGAAGATCATAAACTCCCCCGATACAGGATGAATCATGTTTGCTGATAGCAAATCTATTGTTAACTCTGCTGCGTGGCAGAAAAGAAATTTGGTCTCAAATTCAGCCTTTGAAAGTCATTGCACTTGAGACAATAATTCCACTTTTCCCAGCGCTGCTTCATTTGTTTCAAGGAGTTTGTAGAAATGAGCGTCAAAACAAGAAAGACACGGAAATCAAGAAAACGACAATCTCGAAACAGTATGATGAACGGTCCGACCAAACAACCAAACACGGCTGCTCTGTCAGTTTAGCCGTTTTCAACCGCAGAGTTGAACATTAGCCTGATTCAGCCTCTGGGGGTGATGGCCAATGTTTTGGGGCTTTTGGAACAGCTAGCAGATGCCTGGACCACAAACATCCAGGCCAAGACTTCCAGTCATTGTTCACGGTCTGGTCAGCAGTCTTGGCTTTCGTCTGACAAAGATCTTGTGGATGCGGAGACGTCGGGGTCCTGTTAGGTTTGAGCAGGTGTTGGTTGCATGCAGGTAAACAGCCTGTGTGGAGCAGATACCTGTCTGTGGAAACTATGAAGTCACAGACAGAATGTGAGTAACAGCTCCTCCACCCCAAAATGGATCCTCTAATTTCAGCTGTAAATCTCACCACTGGACAGAAGTGAAATAAAGAAAAGACAAAATTTTCCAGCCTTATTGCTTTCAGATCAGTGGCTCTCCAAATCGGCCAGGACACATGAAGAGACTCAGTGTAAACGGGGTCGAAAGCATCCTGCTTTGCTCACATGGTCTAGATTTTGTCCTCATTACCGCTGAAGGCAGCACTGGAAAAGCCTCAGGGCATCGGCCATGTGTTGTTTAATGTCCCCTTCCCCCGTGTTTACTGAGCAACAACACGTCTGTTTAACATTCAGCCATGAGGATACAACTCTGCTACGACATCCTTTCATTATGCTCTTAATTAGCTTCAAAGACTTGATGAAGCTTCAGCTGTTTAGAGGCTTGTTGGCTAGCAGGAAAACACTGCACAGACTAAGACTTATTTCTGCTAGACTGGTAGTCGTTGGATGAGCAGTTTGAGGTCTTGCAGCATGACTAATCACCAAAACAATCACTGATGTTGTTTGACGTTCTGGCAGGAGCAGAACTTTGGTTGGTTGTTTGTCTGGCAGTTAAAGTGACCTGATAACAACACATTAACAGTTTATCACATACTGGTAGTAGATTTGTGTACAAGGACATGAGTTGACCTGAGCGTGTCACACATCAGTTAAAGGTGAATGATTGTCTTAATAATACTGGCTCACAGGAGCAACTTGTAAAATATGGCCAGAATGAGCAGGCAGCCCCAAAAGTCTACTGTGGTCGTGTTTGGCTGTTGCTATGGCTACCGTTAGCTCAGTTAGCCGTGGAGCTAGTGGAGCCTACCTGGTCTGTTCACAGTAATGTAACTGGTTGTGTCTGCTGTGCTCCCAGTCTAACCTCCAGCATCACAGCTTGTGGTTTGTTCCTGCTTCCTGCAAACACCTTCATGGTTCAAAGGGCTCTCATTTCACTAACCAGGCGGCGGTTCAGAGTCCCAGAAACACCAGGAGCGGCTAATGATGAGTCAACAGCACATTTGAATACATAAATAAATGATAAAGTTTAATTATTTAGGTTTACCTCCAATCAGATTGATCTATAAATGTATCCCCACTTACTCCAGCAGCTTGTTAACTTTGTTTTTCACATGACGAACGTACATTTACTCAGTGATAGTTGTTGATCAGGATGATAATGAAAAGAATACATTAAAGATACTTGGGAAAGCTGAAAAATAATAGCTTATTAATTTAATCAACTGATTGGAGGCAAAGGAACTATTGTTTTCACTTACCGCAGAACTCACTGAGATATAAATTTGTACTTTTGCCACTAGTCACTACAAATCCAACACAAATTTAGTCAACTCTTTTTATCTGTGGAAGGACGGCCATTTTTATATAACTTAAAAGTGTTCTTTTTAGCAGAACTGAACAGACACTGTGAGTGATATGGAACCAAAGACCTTTGCTGGTTAGCAGCTGGTCAAAAGGGGGCCAGTTGAGGGGCCACCACCGGTTTGGCTGTAATCGAGAGTCATGGTGACGGCACAGGGCCACACAAAAGAAAAGCAGGAAAAACAATAAAAAGTCCCCAAAACAATTCCAGAAATACGAGACTGTAACAACAGGAGGACTGAGAGGGTGGAAGGAAAGAAGAGAAGAAAGTGTTAGTGCATCAAAAAGATAAAATCATAAAATCTGTAGATTTTTGGATGCTAAGGAATCACTGACTTTGTCACAGGGTTCAAATAGTTCTGTCTGACTGCTGGTATACACTTATTTATCCCCGAATATGTAGAGTAAACCAACAGAAACCCTCAGCGAAAGTCACAGAAGCTCGAGAAACAGCAGCTAGCCTGAAGAGATGCTGAAGAGGACTTTGGCTCGGCTATCAACAGCTATGGCTACTGGGACTCAAAGGGAAAACTACATTAACAGTAGAGCTACAGTTGGACCGCAGTTCAGAGCAGTTGGGTTCCATGTGTGAATCCTCAGGTTTGACTCTATCACAGCACTGTAGTCATTAGACTAACTCTTCATAATGACTCGTAGTGAGGAGATTCAGCTCGACGCCGCTGATCCAGCTGGTCGGGTTTCAATCAAAGATGCTGATGTTTCTGCTGAAATCTATAGGCAACAGGGTGGATTTCCCCTCGTCCTCTTTTCCTAGTCCCTCCTGGTTTTTCTGATCATACACACCACACCAGACCGCAGTGGGCTGTTGGAGGCGTCCTCAGCCATGTGGTCGACTTCGCCCACCAGCTCGTTAGCAATCCCAGTGAATTTCACCAGGCGGCCAAACAGTCTCCGGTTCATCCTAATGTTCGCGATCGCGGCGTCGCACCGGCACCGCAAACAGCGGCAGGGTCCTTGTCGGTGACGACAGCTCGGGGTCAGAGTTCGTCGACAGGGGGTCTTCGGGCTTGTGTCCACGGCGGTTTGAGGGCGTGGCAGAAAGGTCTTGGCACACTTCATAGGAGCACTTCCTCTTCTGCAGAGCCTCAGCTCGAACAGCCAGGGAGCGCGCACACACCGTCAGGAGCACGATGAGCGTGCCCAGCAGGAGCGACACCATTGGCCAGAGGACACAGTGCAGCAGGACGCTGGTGTCGTGGGAACGGCGCCACAACACGTCGTCTGGCCTGAAATCACAACACGCAGAAAGAATAAAGAAACAGTAAAAGCAGAATTTACAGCTGGCGTTTCGCTGCTCTGCATGGGGTTTGTCTTTTTCTGGATCAACAACAACTGCAGATGTTTGACATTAAGAGAAGATTATTTAGTATTATTTTTAATAACAGACTCCTAAAGAAACCCATGATGAGACCTCTGCAGGAGCAGTTCACTGAGGAGTTAATCAAACAGTCACCGTGAGTGAACGACTCACCTAACTGACTCTGTGTTCCTGTGAGGGCCGGGCCCCTCCCTGGACGTGGTCCTGAGTCCATCAAAAAGTTCACACTATGCAAAGCAAAGTCAAGTCCTAACCCCACGGGCCTGCATTAGGAGATTCACAGAAGCTCTCTGGACATGAGCTTCACGCCGCCTCTGAAATCACTTTGTACGCCGAGTGCCTGACTGTGTCTCCTCACCTTAACAAACCTTTTGAGTGCTCCAGTTCTCTTTCTCTACAGCTCATCTGTAGCATCAAACAGATCCCACTGGGCCCTCCTTTATGAAGCAGCGTTTCCTTATTCTGATCCCTCTGCCGCAGAGATATAAATAAAACTAGCCAAGGTCACAGGTAAGCACCGTCTGTGAATAATAGGAGGATTAAGCTGACACGCCAAAGGGGATCTCTGTTTTTCTCCATCTCATCAATTTTTGTTCACAGAATAAAAGCAGCTGCGCTTTTTAACAGGCCGACATAACCTGAATAAAACAGAAAAGGAGAACTTCTTTCATCTCCAACAAGCCACAACCGTCTCCCTTTATACTCCCCTGCAGCTCCAGGTTACGAGTTTCACTCGCCGCAGAGGATATCGTGCACTAATCATCATTTACCTGTATTTCCACAAAGGTGTTTGGTTTGGTCCAGGTTTGGGGTCTGGTGCAGAAAAAATCCCTCAAAGTGCAAATAGCTCAAATTTATATTTCTGCACACCACAAACAGAACCACAAACTATAGTGGTTTGAGAAATGTCCATCACCAAATGTCTGAGGGGTCAAAGGTCCCAGGCAGCAAAGTGAGAGGTGGGAACGTGTGATGCTGCAGGGCGTGGCGGCCATCTGTAATCTCCTGTGGTAACGAGGATCTGTCGCCGAGGCAAATTTCACAGCATCACACATCCCCGATTCCAATTTGTCTGAATCACACCTGAAAATAGACTTCATCATAGTGTGTGTGTGCGTGTGTGTGTGTGTGTGTCACCTCCTCTGCTGGTTGAAGAAGCAGGTGAAGGACTGACTGCTGACCTCTTTGGTGAAGTAATCTTCCCACCACAAAACGCTGTCTCTGTTTTTCTGGTTGTCCCTCTCACAGGGAGGGACGTAGGAACACTGAGAGACGAAAAACAGATCGATATCAACACCACAGCCTTCAGTAAGATGAGATAAGATGATCATTCATTGATCCCCACAGGAAAAATCCAGGCTGCAGCAGCACAAAAACAGAAATAAATACAGAGAAAAAGTGACAAGTACAAAATAAGTAATTAGAAGTACATGAAGAAAAACTAAGAGAGCGATTATACTGCAAAGAAATACTTACACACAATAAGACATAATGTGATTATTAATCATACGTGAACACACAGTGGACTGTTTCCACAACAGTCGTGAAGGACTCACTATTCTCACAAGTTTTCCAAACCAACTGAATATTTCCTCCTCAGTATTGAAGCAGCTTCTCATTAGTTTTGTGTTCAATAAAAACGTTGCTCTCACAAAGCAGTTAAACATTCACTTCAACACAACCAGGTGGTCAGTTCGTCTCTGTTTGGTCAGATGTGGCAGGACAAATCTGACAGACTCTAAAAGTGACAGTGCTGTTCGCCCAGCAGGGGGCGCTGTAATAAGGTCAACACAAGGTGAAGGTTTAATGCTGATTGGCTCAGAGGGGGTCTGCATCGCTCACTTCTTCTTCCGTTTAGTTTTAGTTTCAGCTTCCAAATGTAACTGCGCTCACACACACACAGTCACGTAGCAGGAGGCTGATTGGTGCCATGGTGGTTACCGTGGATCAGCTGGTTGCTATGACGATGGTGTGATTGGTATATAGGAGGGGGCTGCGGTGGGGGGAATCGTGATGCTCGCAACCTGAGGCACATGTGAGCTCAGTGAACACCATTAAACTGCCATGAAGGAAGAGACGACAAAAACACAAACACGCACATTAAAGTGAGACTTCCTGTCTGCGGCGCCGCTCATTCTCGCAGTGCGTCTCAGTGTCCCATTCATGATCCTCAGCTGACGAGCCCCGGAGACCCCACCCATTCAGAGTGTGGAAATGGATCATCTGATTGGCTGAACAGATACAATCCTACATTGTACTAAAGCTGTCAGACAAATGCAGTGCAGTACAAAGTGCAGTATTTCCCACTCCTTGAGTACATGTACTCAGTCCCATAGCAGCACTTGTAGTTTGTGTCCATGAGTACTTTCTGATTTCACATATCAGGACGTGACCGCTGACGTGACGACCTCAGCTGAGTCTGAAGTCTGTATGATCATCAGTGGATGTTTGTTGGTCTGACTGCATGTCATGTGTGTGTGTGTGTGTGTGTGTGTGTGTGTGAGTGTGTGTGTGTGTGTGTGTGTGTGTGTGAGTGTGTGTGTGTGTGTGTGTTTCAGGTAATTGTAAGCTTACTACCAAGCCATTCATCTTCAACATCATTCATCAACCAGCCAATCAAACATGCCTTGACTGATGACATCATAAGTGGGTCGCCCTCCTGCATGATTGCGGTTGCTATGCCAACAGGTGCAAGTTAAAATTGCGTGTGTGTGTGTGTGCTGTAGTCCCTGATAAGTGGCCTAAATGAGATGAGTCTAGTGTGTGTTGACATGTGGACCACCTGATCAGGATCAGGGACACACTGACACATTAGAAGCAGGTTTGGTCTTTCAGATGGCTGGAACAGAATCACAGCTGTAACTGAGTCTCACGGTTTTTCTGTCTTTTTAATGTGCTCATTCATTGTCTTAATGTTTCTTATATTTTGTAATGTAAACACCCCAGAGAGAAAAGTTTAATATGTTCTAGATGTATTGACGCTTCAGCTGTATAAAAACATGGACTCCTGAACTTTATTTTGAACATTTAAAGTCCAAACTTTATCATTTCAAGCTTCCTCCATTGAGCTGCTGTCCGACACATCAAAGCCACACGGATGTGACAGCACACAAACAATTAGCTGCGAGTGTGCGAGCATCAATCACTTCCTGACAGGCTGACAGCACAAACGCAGCTCGTCCTGATTGGATCAGTCAAGGAGAGAAAAGCAGAAGTGAACTTTGTCCTCTCTCTATGAGTCACTGGGACAACTCACAAGGGATAAATGGGTGAACAAACTAGCTAGCTATGCTAATGCTAGTCATTCATGATGTTTCAGTCCCTTTTTACAGCATCGAATAACTCATTCAAACCAAACAGACAAAGGAACACTTGAACAAACATCAGCGTGATAAAAACAAACTAAAATGACAGAAAACTTGGGCTTCACTCATGTTGGCCATTTTTATGCACAGTCAGTTCTCTGTATTAATACATAATGCTGTTTTCCAACTGTGCCATAAAGAATAAACTCTTTGACTAAAACAAAAATCTGACAACGTTAACCATCCAGACTGTCTGCTGACTTTATCAGAGTTATTATGTCCTCATTATGAATGTAAATAGATGATCAGGATGTGTGTGTGTTTTGTCTTCAGTGACCTGCTGTTGCCTTTCTGTCTGACTCTGCACACGGCTAAACAGATTAACATGAGGCCACATCTACCTTAAAGATTAAGATTAAGATTAAAGTGACATATTTTGTCATTGGAGGGAACTCACTCCAACGAAATTTGTTCTCTGCATTTAACCCACCCAAGTGACGTGCACACACACACAGCAAACCCGGGGCAGTGGGCGACCGCGTGCAGCGCCCGGGGAGCAGTGGGGGTTAGGTACCTTGCTCAAGGGTACCTCAGCCATGGACACCGGGACGGGGAATCGAACCAGCGATCCACCGGTTACGGGTCCGACACCCTAACCGCTGATCCACGACTACCTGTCTGTCTGTCTGCCTGTCTGTCTGTCTGCCTGTCTGTCTGCCTGTCTGCCTGCCTGCCTGCCTGCCTGCCTGCCTGTCTGTCTGTCTGTCTCTCATCGTCTGGAGGGTGGATGAACTGGACAGTGATGAATCTGCAGGTGAGCGTGTGCTTATTTAAGCACCTGAGAGGAGGAAAGAGCACATCCTAACGGGACCTCCAAAATAAAATTAGAACATAATGTTTGTTGTTGCCTTTCAAAATGCTCCACCTGAGAATGAGAGAAACGACTCCAGACTGTTTGTGACTGTTTAACAGTGATGGAAGGAGCACTCAAATCCTGTGCTTCAGTAGGAGTAACAATATCACACTGTAGAAATACTCTGTTTGAAGTCACAGCATTTGAAAGCTTAGGTCAAAATATTATCATTAAAACATACCCAAAACTGTAAAAGTAAAAGCACTCATTATGCAAAATCATCACAGAATAAAATACTAGATGATAATTATTGCAGTAAATCTTTTAATGCATGAGAGTGTTTCTACAAACAGTTACATCCCGTCACACGGGACAGGATACTCAGAAAAATGACTAAAATCTTCTTGTTGCAGGAAAATGTCAGCGATTATTATTTCAGAAACGGTTGTGATGTAGCGAGGGAGTGAAGCGGGGGGAGACGGAGGATCCTGGCTGGGCAGGGAGTCACCAACGCCCCCCTCTGACGTCCTGGAGCTCCAGAAGCCCTGCCTCATTACGTTTAATTAGTTTAAGATAGCATCACACGCACACACACACACACACACACACACACACACACACACACACACACACCATGGCTGCTGTCGCTGTTCCTCAGTGATCACATTATTTTCTTTTTTCACCTTTTCAGCAGATTGGTTGTGTTGTTGTTGCTGTGTTTCCACACTAACGAGGTCCAAACGTCTCCATGCGGTTTAACTGCGTTTGGGATCAGAGTTCAGTTGTTAATATTAAAACAGAGCTGAAAGTCAAAGGCGAGCGCTGTCCTCTGGTTACCCGCCCCTCCTGTCATTTACATTTATAACCTAATTAAGTCATAAACGAGGAAATTACTCTGCGGTAATTGGCTGAGTGAAGCCACCCACCTGCCTTCATCTCCTGCCTTCCTTCCTCTCACACTGCGTTCTCGTCTCCGGCCAGACGCCACATCACCGTTTCACGGCTCAAAGCACACGATTCAGCACCAATTTGCTCCTTAAAAGACAGGAAGCGTCTGAAATGAATCTGCAGTCGAGGCGGGATGACTGAGAGCTCCTCGGCTGGGCTCAATAAGCACTTCGGCTTTCAAATCTTGGCGGCATTTCGTATGTTGTGTTTGATTTTCACCAAAAGTTCATTCTGAACTTTTGCCACTGCAGTGAAGCTAACTCATCCAGGGGTCGACCGATTTGTT
Organism: Scatophagus argus; assembly: GCF_020382885.2. Taxonomy (NCBI): domain Eukaryota; kingdom Metazoa; phylum Chordata; class Actinopteri; family Scatophagidae; genus Scatophagus; species Scatophagus argus. Next base: position 940,827 of record NC_058514.1, on the reverse strand, counting down.
TTCTGTCAGGGTCAGCACTGATTATTGGCAATCAAAGAGACCAATAACTGATATACACCTGCACCTGAAAATCTCTGCGTCCCCCTGCACAATGACCAGAGATGGAATGCGACCGAGTACTCGAGTACCAAGTGCTGTACTTGCTGAAATGTTGAGGTACCTGAGAAAATCAGGTGATAATTTGTTTAAATGACTCATTTAAATCTCTGCTTAAAGTTCCCAGCCTCCTGCTGCTAGCTGTCACAGTGCATTGTGGGAAACGCAGGAGGTGAGCACAAGCTGCAGAAGAGTCACGTTAAGGTAAAAAGTCAACAGTCACACATCACAGAGACGATCAGATCATCAAAACACACAAAACACAGGCAGCCAACATGGCAGCCGCAAAAACACGGCGAGTAACACACATCATGAACATAACATCTGCATAGCACGGAGTGTGTGTGTGTGTTGAGATATTACTTCCAAAGCCAAAGCAGCTTTAGTTTGCTGTTAAGACTGCAGCACTAAAATATATCATGTGATGGACACACACACACACACACACACACACACACACCACAGCAGCTCAGCTGTCTGTAAAACTCTGGTGGTCCATTTATTTTTCCCTGCAGTCATTTTCTCTGCTGTCGTCTCCGCAGTTCATTTTTGTGTATGAACTGAACTCCTGACCTCAATAAACTGTGGAGGATCAAGAAGTGCGTCTCACTGTGTGTGTGTGTGTGTGTGTGTGTGTGTGTGTGTGTGTGTTCCACAGGTTATCAAGCTGACGCCTGGCGTGGAGACATTTTGTCACTGTGCTGTTGTCTGAACCTGAGCGGCGTCTCTTCCTGTCACGGCTGACGACACACACACGCTCAGCAGATTTCAGACCTCAAACTGGTCTTCACAGAGCAGCAGCCAACAGTCCAAAGTGTGACTGAGGAAACTGTGTGTGACATTGAAGCTGTTTCAGTCGCTCAGTCTCATTTTCAGTAATTAAACTTCTTTTTGCTGTCTGAAAGCAGTTTAGTAATGTTTTCTGTTTTCTTTTTAATCATTTCTATTTTTATTTTATTTCTATTTTTATTTTTTTGTTATTTTATTTTTAAGTGAATTTTTTATAAAAAATGTCTTTTCTTTCCTAAATTCCATGTTATTGTATTATTGTATATTTTCAATCATTTCAAATTATTTCTGGAAGTCAGCAGCTGCGTGAACAGAACTACGGTAAGCACTGAGGGCCAAAGCTGATGTGTGTTTGTGATGTTCCAGACAGGCAGTTTGGGCCTCAGTCATTACTCTTCAGACTGGTCCTTTAACACGAGCTGAAGCTGCTGTTGATCTTTAATGTCATGTCAGTCATCTGGTCCACAGGCGGCTCCATTAACTAATCGCCCCCCGTAGACTCAACACCAATTAACTCCGGGTCTCCTCGGCTGTCTCTCACTCAGCTCGTCTACAGGCACAGCGTCCACTTTAGACACGGCTGCTATTAACTCTGCCTGTCTGTCTCCCTGCCTGCCTAACTGTCTACCTGCTTGTCTGCCTGCTTGCCTGTCTGTCTGTCTGCCTGTCTGTTAATGATGTTTTTCATTCTGAACATTCAGAGCTTGTTGGGGGCGGAGCCTCAAAGGTCCCCTGAGTGAAGTGTGACTCCCCCTCCCTCCCTCCCTCCCTCCCTCCCTCATTAGTAACATATAAAAGGTCGAGGGGAGACAGAGTGACATCCATTCTAATATCCAGCCTCTGTCTGTCTCCCTCCATTGGACATTAAAGGATTTCTGAATGAAGCGTGACTTGTCTCTCTCTCTCTGTGTCTCTACACATCATCTCTGTTGCGGTCACCATGGCGACCGAGCAGCTCGGATGACGCGTCTTCTCTCCCCTCTATATTTACTCTGTTGCTGTAGCGACGACCCAGACGTGCACTAAAGAAGAGGAAGATTAGAGGAGGAAGACGTCCCTTGGACAGGCGGACGGATGTTGACTGTATTGGTCTGTGTTTTATTTTTGTTTTTCGGCTGAGGACACACTCGTCTCCTCGTCTCAGTCTCTCTGGCGAGGGGTGTTCCTGACGCCTGAACGCTACACCCTCATGTGATAGCTGAACGTGTCATTCCGAAACGCGTCCACGCTTCTGGTTTCAGGCTGTCCGTCACATGTGGCAGGAAATCGCTCCCCTCAGTGTTGAAGAGTTACGATTGGTGCAGCGTCCCAGCAACAGCTGACGGGAACAACAACACATCCTAACTTTGTGGAACGAAGCTGCGCTGCTCTCCAGCTGATGCTCTGAACGCATGCTGACACAAAGTGTTAAAGTTTCCCTTCATTTAAAGGTGAAGCAAAACCCAAACAAGGAAAAGCAGACACAATATGACAGTGTCCATATGTCCACATACATGGAGCTTAAACTGAACCACACACACACACACACACACACGATCACACATGGTGTCAGCTGTGATGTGTTTGCTGTCAGCTGTTTGTTAATGGTGCTTTAAGTCCTACATTCACACACTCAGAGCCTGAATGAGGTCTTCGTTCTCACTTCTCGTCTATTTCTGTTCGCCTCACGACATGAAAACCAGTCAGACTGAACCTCTCGTGACGCTCAAACCAAAACACGCAATTCACAAGACTGCTGCCGCGCCTCCCTTTTTATCTGTGCCTGTTTCAGCGTCCGACCTCAGATTCACCTGATCTTACATTTTGATGCATCGTGCCAACGGCTCATCTTAAACCAGCCTGAAATCAGCACCGCCTGTCCCGTGACCACACGAATTCACTTTAGCTTCACTTCAACGGTCTGATGTTAAAAATGTCACTCATCGACTAAAATGTAATCGACTCTGATTAATGAGCTTCTGTCAACTGTTTCCTTAGCATTTATTTGTCCATGTGTCCAACAAAGCCATTAATACTCGCTTAAAAGCTGTCCTCAACTTCTTTGTTAAAGTGGAAATTAGAAGTGTAATCGGTATCATTTTAATGGCTCTCTGCACAAAATGAAACTAAAAATACAGTGTCTGCAGAGTTGATGCAGCATTAGAATACTCACAATAAGTCCTCTTGCCATTAAACACAACACGCATCAGCTCATTTAAACCAAGTTGGCAAAGAAAATGCAAATGGATGCTGGTGTGTATTATAATTATTATGAGCTCAGTGGTTGATGGAGATAAAGACCAGGTGGAGCTGATACTCCAGGCGATGAAAAAAAAAGTTTACGAAAAGATCTGCGGCGAGGAAGAAGAGGGTGAAGATGTAAACTGCGGTCCAGTCAATACGTGTACATCTGACTTCATCACAGGTCGGTTAATGATGTCACTGAGTAAATAAAATATGTGCTGAGCGAGCCTGCAGGCCTGAGCGAATCAGAGAAGATTACTGACGAGTGCTGTGGTCCCACCATAAAACACCTGCTTTTTTGAATGGAGTTTGGTCTGGAGAACGTGCTGCCAGCAGATGTTCCCACAGAAGCTGGTTTTGCTGTTAGCCACAGTGAAATGACTAAAAGCAGTTTGGTCGTACCTTTGGGTTGAGGACGAGCTGCTGCTCATCGAAGTGCAGCAGAGCCACAGAGTTCGACTCTGAGTTGTTCACGAAGATCTGCAGGCAGGGATACAAAGACGTCCCCTTACAGTCCGCACCGCACGTGAACACGCACTCGAACATCTCCTCTGGACGCAACACTGACACCACCTGCAGGGGGGGGCAGAAAATGGCCGTCAGATTTATTTTTCACTGCAAACAACATGCAAGCAGTTTTCACACACACACACGTATATAAATTACATTATTGGAAACTGATTGATTGGTCGATGCCTCCTTCAAATAGCTGCTGTTCAACAGTAGCTTAGGAGCCATTAGCGAGGCAGGTCCTTCATGAGATACTGACACCTTTTTAAACACTTTACTGACTCTTAAAAAACATGTAATCAGTTTTGTTCATGTTTGTTATTATTTTAATGGGAATTAATTGCTAAACCGCTCCACGACTGTCCAAAATCAGCTTAGCAGCCAATAACAAACCACAATCTGTTGCTTTACATTTTTAACTCTATTTGTGTTTTTGCACCCTGGACAGACTACTGTTAAAAAAATAAATACAATACTTTCATTATATTTAGTGGGAAATGAAGTGACTGCCAAACAAAAATTAACTTCTACTTCAGTCTACGCCTGCCTGTTTCCAACAGTTACTAAGACTTTTTATTGTAAATCTACAGGGTTATCAATGTAAACTAAAATAATGTGTGAATTGCAGATCAGTGACAGTGACTAAGCTCATACATTGAACTGTCCAGATTACAACCTGAGTGATTTATCTGTTTCCAAATTAAATGAACAGAAGTGACTTTAAATATCAAGACACAGTAAACTCATAATCAGTCTATGCAGATTGGACAAAAGTCCAACCTTTCTTCATCGCCGAAAAGGTCAGTGAAGTCCGAGTATTGTGATTTATGTTACATTAAGCTCTGGATTAGTGAATGACAGTGCGAGTTAGGATTGTGATTTAAGGCACGAGGCTTCCACTCTGTGTAATGCACGAACGTCACTTCAGGACAACGCAATAAGCTAACAGCCAAATAAATCAAGTTGGTATGAATTCATCATCCGCAGTGAACAGCTCGGACTGCAGGCTGTAACTCATGTCGTGAAAAAACTCCCAGCAGCCTCTGAATGCTGTGCAAACAGTTCTAATAATCCACAGTGGAAAGTGACGCAGCGCGAAGGAACCGAATGACCCCCAGGTGGAGGAACCCACTTCAACAAAAGAGATTAAAATAAACAGCCTGAGGTTGGCTGAACTGCTACTTCCAACAATAATTTTAGATTTTTGACAAAACTAAAGGCTAAGTCCTGATTTTCTGAGTCTGGTACAGGAAGATACTGATTGGTTTGGATGTTTTCCAACTGGACCGACAGCCGTCACTGAGCACCACCTCAGACCCAGTCGTTAAATAAAAATCACAGACGTGGACAACAATTCAGGGGCTTGTAGAAACGTCACTTTTCAAGCACACTCAGGCTGATGGATGAGAATCCCAAACAGTCTTCAGTCACTTGAATGATGTATCCCTCAGTCAGTGGAGACCTTAACCTGCTGGTGGCACCGGAGCCCCTTTGGGTCCCCAGAGGCCCCAGAGAAGAGTTCAGGTAAGCCGCCAGGCGCTGCTCTTTATCAGAGGTGGGCAATCGATCCAGATTCGACAAATCCACCATCGTGGGCCCCTTTGGCTGCGTGGTGGAACAGAACCACAACTTGAGTCACCACCTGTCAGGTACCAGCAGGTGTTCATCCAGTCCTTTTTGGCTTGATGCACCATGCTGAGGTGAAAGAGCAGAAGAGAGAAGCTTCACCGAGTTGGGATTTGTGCTTCAGGACTAACTGATTGGTTAGTCAAAGTGTGGTTAACTTCCACCCAGCCGCCCCCTCCCTCCGGCTCTTCCTGGTGGAGGTGTTCCCAGACCTGATGAGATATTTCAGCTCCGGCTCACTTCCCTGAGCTTTTCTACTGTGGACGAGAAGAGAGCTGGGAATCACCAAACATATTCAGCTCCACCAGACGGGGACCACGAGTCTGGACCGGAGTGGTTAACCAGCTGATGTTGCCATCTGTTGAGATGCTCCAACCGTCAGCGACTGCAGCTTCAGCGACAGCACGACCGCTGGGTGACGGCTCAGAGTGTCTGATCCTGTCAGATCATCTTCACTGTCCATCGGAGCGACCGGGACGACCAATCGGGATCAGAGTTTGTCCTGCTTTATCACCTCACTCTGTACAAAAAGTATCTCAACCTGAGCCACAGAAACCAGGCAGCACCACGTCTGAGATCAGCATTTTCTGAACAATAATCATGAAGTACCAGTACCTCACCAGTTTACAGCATATGTTTATATACTGTAAACAAGGGAAAGGCGTCTTAGGATTGAGTCACGAGAGCAGAAGCCATTTAACAACACGATACGATCCTGTCACCACAAAATGACGTCTTGTTTGACTAAAAAATAGTACAAATATTCAGCTTCCTGGGATATAAACAAAGAAAAACATTAAATATTACCAAAAGAATCAGGTCGTCGTGGTACCTGACACAGGCAATCCGACAATACAAATACTTCTTAAAAGTTTTATACTAGCTACAAAAGTACTTCAAATGTTTCATATTGCTGTTATTACTGCGACTAATAAAACCTACGAATACTAAAAAAGCTCCACAGCATCACTCAAACTCTTCTGGACACCAACAGCACAAAAAATGACCACAAATACTAAATCTGTACTAATTCTGACAAAACAATGGTCATATTCTAAGAAATCCTAATAAAAGAAAAACTGAATACAAAACAAATACTTCTGTCAGTACCACAAGCACAAATACACCGAGAAGTTACACAGCAGGCAGTGACTCCGCTAAAAGTATCAGTACAGGTGGAGTACTGGGCTCCTGTTTTAACTCTTACTTCTTCCACTAACCCTCCAACTACTACTACTACTACTACTACTACTACTACTACCACACCAACTATCAGACTTCTACACCTTCGGCAGTACAGGCTGGAGGCTCCGGCAGCGGCCGGCGGCGGCTGCTCGGGGCTCGTAGCCGGGCTCACCGTGCAGTTGGCCGGCTTGCTCTGGAGGCTCTGCAGCGTCGGGCTGAGCCAGCAGAAGCCCAGGATGAAGAGGCTGAGGATCCCGCAGGCGATCAGGAACAGACCCAGCCGGATGCTCTTGTCCTCGGCCTCGGAGTACTCGTACGACACCCGCATCTTCGCCATGGCAGCTTCGCGGAGACTCCCGCCGGCATGGAGAGGAGGACCGGAGGAAGAGGAGGAGGAGAGAAGGAGGAGGAGGAGGAGGAGGATGGAAGGATGGATGGATGGATGGATGGAGGAGGCGACGCTGTTCGCCTGCCGCTGAGAAACTGTTGGGCTGAAGCAGCAGCCGCTTTCTGTCTCTGAATCTGCTTCACCTCCCTCCTCTTCTATCTCTCCATTTTATACTCCTCCCGTCCTCCCTCCTGTCGTCGCTCATCTCTCACTCCGCTCTTCCCCTGTTGACACAAGTACTCAGCTCGTGTACTCGAGTTAAAGTACTAAGAGAGTTCGTTTAATTCAACTCAGTAGATTTTCTGCTCTTCTCAAGTACAGATTACGTGTACTGCTGTGTACTGCACACCTCAGAGGGAAATACTGCACTTCACCAATATAAACTACAATCAAACTAAATACAAAGTGCTGCTGAAGTCGACGGGAATGTCTTTGGTTTGGCAAGTCTCATAAAGTATTGGACAAATTACATTTCTGACCTGATGGTGGCGCTAGACGGATTATTGGGTTACAAGAAAATGTGGACCAAAGCGTTGGATTTAAAAGTCTTTAAAAGCTTTTAATCCGGGTTCAGATTCACCTGAGAGGGCTTCTTGTCAGGTTACTACAAGCTGTAGTATTTCGGTGTACTGCAGTAGTACACGTGGTTTGTCCTGATGATGAAGCCGTTGTGCCATCACTGTCAAACCGTCCTGTCGCTCAGTTTCTGCACTATCAAATATACTACAAATGTGTACATCCACAGTGTCCGAATCAGAGTGTGAATAATATAATCCGAGAGTCACGAAGTCTCACTAAAATGTTTTGAAAATGACGCTTCATGTTTCACCTTATGCTAACTTCCGGTCAGAACGTTAGCTTGCTAGCATCCGCCTAACGACACATCCTGAGACACTGAAACAATAAAAGTTATAAAAATGGAGTATTGGTATTAGAATGGCAGTTTTATTTCTCTTTCCCGCCGTAGGGAAGGCTGCGTTTGACCATCTCTGTAACTTTGTAAAGCGTCCGGCAGCCATGTTTGTATCAGTTCTCAGGTGAGTAAATGAGTGAAACACTGAGTGTCTCTCAGAAAAGGTGCTCCATCATCCCCACGTTTAAACGATATCCGGTGTGGCTTCCTGTCTGACAGCAGATCCACAGAGAAAAGATTGCTCACATTACTGATTTTTCAGATTAGAAAAAGTGCTTTTACAAACTGCCACTGAGACCAAACTATCTGGAGAAAACCACGCGTTTCCTCGTGGGCTGAGGAAATTCTATGTCTCAAAATAAATAAAGCATTTAAAAAGCCAGTGGGCTGTCTGGAAAATGCAGGTTTTTCGTGGAAAGTTTGGGGATGTATGGTTTTTATGGTCCAACATGTGGCGGGGGCCCTGAACGCAGAAGGGTGGAGCAGCTGATTGATGATCACGGCGTCACGTATGGCTGCAATGCTCAGGTGTCCACATACTTTTGGCCACGTGGTGCAGCCTGTGGCTACCCGGGAGGTTTCTATGGTTTCATCTCTCTGTCTGTCTGTCTGTCTGTCTGCGGGTTGACTGATGCTCGGTCGCCCCGGTGGCCTGATGATTCAATCCAGATTTGTGTTTTATTTGGCCGCTGGCTGCTTGCTGTTCTCGCAGCGTTACATGCAGCCTGAGATAAGCCTCTTAGCGGAGGGGGGCACGTCAGCCTGCCTCTCAGGAACAGCCTCCGTTTGTCAGGCCACCGGCACAAAGCGCCACGGTTCACGGCCGTCCTTATGAGGATATTTTAGCTCGTAATTCAAAAGTCCAAATAGAAAAGCAAAAGGATTAAATGAAAAAGATCATTATTTTACTGCACTACTAGGAACAATTAGGCCATGATTAAAAAGAGAAAAGAAATTGAAAAAGCAAATTTAAAATGTAAATGAAAGCTTTTTCATTTCCCTTTGAGCTTCGTGTTGTTTCCCTTCTTTTTATTTCTACTGTCGTTTCCATTTTAGCTTTGGTTTTTTGCTTTTTCATTTCCTTCTGTGGTCGTCCTCTGACTTTTCTCCAGGTGGTATGAGGTCGGTATGAGGTTGTGGTTTTCTGTGAAATGTCAAGACTGATGAGAACAGAATCTGGTCCACACATTCCCCTGAAGACGAACTGCAGTAACTTTGGTGATCATGTGATTTTAGCCTCTTCATCAAACTGGTGTTGTGACGTTTAGCATGTTAGCATTAGCCTTTAGCTCAGGGCAGCCTCACAGAGCTGCACGCTGGGTGCTGCTGTCTTAAAGTCCGGCTTGTGCATCTGATTACTTGTTGTGATGACAGTTTCTGTACATGGATCAATGCAGGTTCACGAGTGTGTGTGCGTGTGTGTGAGTCTGATCACCGTTAGAGATTCAACCAGCCACGACTAAATGATCAATGAGCCGACTGAAATGTATTGATCTGTCTCCGGCTCAGCGCGCAGTCAAGAGTCAAGTGAGTGAAGGCACCTGTTGACAAGACCAACGTGCCATATAACAACACACACACACACACACACACACACACACACACACACACTCTGAAGCGGTTTCTGCCGTTCCTGATTGCTCAGCTCACATTCTCTGCCTTTCAAAACGGGTTTTCTGAAACAAAATGGTCACATATTGATGTCCAGAAGCAGCGAATATCAGCAATAACGTCATCTCCACCCTTTAAACAATGAAGTCCTTCAGCCTGCTCGTCTCGGCCTGTTGCATAAATGAATAAAGCCTCAGTATTATGCATTGGTAATCAGGGAGGCATGTGGCAGGATTATTATCATCTCTGCAGATCAAAAGATTACAAATAATAACGGACATGAGCGTGGAGGAGCGCGGGAGGCCACGAGCCCTCGCGCACACACACACACACACACACACACACACACACACACACACACACACACACGAGCAGCAGCATCTCAGCCTGTGACATTAAAACTCAGACTGCCACAGCAAACGACAGACTCTCAGATATTTTTCCTGCGATGCATCAGGAGGATCAGAATGTGAATAAGAGGAGAATTATGAAAGGCGGGTCCTGCGACAGTTGGTGTCCTCTGTGGATGGGATTTGGGCTTTCAGGAAGTAGAACAAACAGAAAAGGACATCATCCCACTCAAATCAACATTCAGATGGTGCCGTCAGCCTGCACAATATTTGCTCCAGTTGTCCTGAGAAAATAGTGCCGCCGCCGAGGCAACATTTGGCTGCAAATCCCTCCACCAGCCGCGAAGCGCGGGCCGGAATTAGGCCTCATTATGGACGTGATGGCCGAGTGTGTGAAGGCTCGGAGCTCTGGAGGGCTGCTGCTGCAGTGCAGTCGGTACATTTAGGGCAACACGTCGTTTTAAAGGCCAAAGTCCTGCTGTTACAACGTTACGACAAAGAACGTTTGTCCTGCTTTCCCTGTAAAAACCTTCGTCACGTTTTTCTCCTTCACCATCCGAGCACACGGACTGGGAGGTAAACGGACAGACGGGAACTCTTCATCAGTTCATTTTCCTCCTCTTCACTGCTTTCTCTCATCGTGACGAAGCAAATGTTGACGTGTTGTCAGTAAACACACTTTGTTTGTAAATGAATTCTGCTCTCACACATCCAAACTTCTGTAAAACTGCTGCGGTTCACACTGACGATCTGCCGCCTCACCTGGTCAGCAACACGTGCGCTTCGATGTTCAGCTGACGTCATAACCAGACTGACTGAATCAGTGAGGATTCACATGAGACGCAGTGGAGTCGGTGTTGTTTTAGTGAGACAAAGAGCCAATTAAAAAACCAAAGTTTGATTTCACACCTTCACCCACTCGCCGTCTCACTTTTGTCACACGTTTTTAAAGTTACTTCAGTTACATAACTGCTGTTTAATGCATCAGTAACATTAAAATGGGCCTTTCTGTGTGGACACATGAGGAGTAAGAAAATAAAAGTACTTATTACTTTTGCTATTGGTTAACGTGGTGATGGTCTTCTTCGTGATTGGTTCAGTTAATGAGCTGTCAGAGAGGCTCAACGAGATCTCATCCTCAGGTGTTTTCCACACGATGTGAGCCAACTGCTGCGATGCTTTGGAGGCTCCAAAGTACTTTTTTATACGTTCACAACATTTTGTTGTTAAATCTTCTGTCTGGTCAGATTTAATGTAATCTTCCTCTCGTAAATCTAACGGACACTGTTAGCCTCCTTTGTGTCTCCACTGCGGCTGCAGTTAAACTCTGCTGCTGCTTTTATCACCGCATTAAGTCCGTGCTGTTCTCACCTTAACGCTGCGTGTTCAGGTGTGTGTGTGTGTTTACCTCGAGGCTTTAAAGCACTCCTCCTCCTCCTCCTCCTCCTCCTCCTCCTCCTCCTCCACTGAACTTCATTTTCTCCCGTCATCACACCGTGCTGATGTCGGCTGCAACAAAGAGAATCAGTATACAACATGATCATTATTATTATTGATCAATTGTAAGCGAATTATTTATAGTTTTTTTAATCATCAAATCAATTAGGTCACCATTTAAAGTGTGTTCAGTGGCAGACTGATAAGGTGTCTCAGCATCAGTTCATTCTGTTCACTTTACCTGCCTACCTGTTGGATGAGCTCTCGTTGGCAAACGGCGCCCTCTTGTGGACAAACTAGTGAAGCAGTGTTTGTCAAAGTAATCTCATCTGAAGGTCTGCTGTTTCCCTCTCACCCTTTGCCTTTATCACACAGACTGAGCGAGCCGCCAGCTATTCAGTTCTCATCATCTCATTTATTCTCTTAGCCTCCTCTTCAGGTAAACGCGTCTGTCAGCCTGATATTAAAATCTCCTCCACCCAAAGCTTACATACAACCTAACGTTATCTTCTGTAATGCTGACATTTAATAACACACACTTAAATATGCTAAAAGATCCACTCGTGCGCTATAATGCAGCCACCAGGTGAAGCGTGTTGAGAGGTGAGCGGACATCACCTGGAGGAAAACCAGACCGAGAAGAAACTTTTCAGTCCTTAAAAACAAAACTGCATTTCCAACAAGCAGAAACACGAAAAACCACCCCAGACGCCACCTTCAGTTTCATTACCAGAATATTTATTTTATTCTTTTTCCTATTAAAACACTAGCTGCCATATTTAATAAAACAGCCAACGGCCAAGTGCCTCAGTCCTCATCCTCCAATCAAATCTTCTCGAGCAGGTCACATGGGTCTGTGGGCGTGTCCTTGGCTTTGCTGCTGCAAGGTGAACGAGCTGGGCCCTGGTTGGTGTCGCTGGAGTCGCGTGGTCCCCTGTAAACCGTCCCCATGGTGGTTTCCGTGGTAACGAAAGTCTAGTATTGCATCGTTTACTGGCGGCCAGCAGAGGGAGCGTCTCTCCGTTTCACACGTTTTTCTTTTTTGTTTTTCCTCTTTTTCTTAAAAATACTGCCATGTCTGTATGTATATATACTTAGATATATATACACAGCTGTACATTGGAACCTCCTGGAGTAAAATCAAAAATAATGTAATGAAAAGCAAACCATTTTTGATATTTTTTGGCCTACATTTTGGGACTTTTGTTAATTTTGTCTTTTGGTGGAGTTGGCAATGACCGTTAAGGAAATTGCAACATTTTGAGAAACACGCTCTCACATTGTGGAGAGTTAGATGAGAAGACCAACAGTAAACATGAAGCTACTGCTAGCAGCCGGCTAGCTTAGCATAGCGAGCTTGGCTCAGTCCAAAGGCCACTCTGCGGCCTTGACCACAAATACACAGATATTCAATCCCACGCGACATTTGTTTTGAAAAATATCTTCGCACATGAGACACAGAAAATGAGTTTTCAAAAATTCGTGACCGAAAACTCTGAGAGGCCAAAATGCGGAGAGAAACATCCATACAAATGTGGACAAAACCAAATCAACATGTTAGTGCATCTCATTTGGTTGAGCTGTACAAAACTATTTTCGTGCTAAGCTAACCATCTCCTAGCTGTAGCTTCATGTTTAGCACACAGACACGAGAGCGGCATCATTCTGAAAGCGAATGCGTACATTCCTCAAAATGCTGAACTTCTTCCTCAGTGATGCTGAGGTCACTCCAACAGTCTGACTGTTTTGACTGCTGCTGGGCGGGAAAATAAGACGCGGCCAAGAAATGCAGGAGGTGAAAGAAAGGAATTAAAAAACAAGAACTGATATTAAAAGTGAAGGAATGGGGAGCTTCGCTGGCAGAGATGGAGGTGATGTTGAAACAAAACAAAAAGGAGATGGTGGAACCTGAAACAGCTGTGTCAGTTTGAATGGGATGTGGCTGACATGTTTTATCAGTCTGTTACTTTAATCCACCACACTGCAGCAACTTGAAGGGTCATAAGTCAACAAGGCTGAGAAACACTCACTAGAGCGTCACACGCGTATTAATCCGCCACTGAAAATAGTCCTCAACAAAAGCACTACTTCCTGTTGTTGGAGTTATGTGAAGTTACTGAGAGATCTGTGGGATTCGTTGACTGAAAGAGTAAAACAGAAAGCTGCCACAGTTTTGCATTAAGAGGTGAATAAAGAACCAAAAACCACCTGGTGAAAACAGCAGCAGTCGATTCAACACGTTAAACACTCAGAAAGTGTGTTTCTGTCTGCTGAACTTCAGGTGTGGCCACGTAACATGAACAAACAAAAAATGATATTTTTTCTTCTTTTATTATGAAATAGTGCTACAATGTACATTGCATTTCCTCTCCTGACCCTCCACTGTCTGATGGGTGTGTGTGTGTTTTCTGATTTGTAATGCTGGAAAACCTGGTAAAAATAAAGAAATGCTAAATATTTTCAGTTGTGCCAAAGGTCAGAGGTGTGACACAGTGTAAAATAATTCTCCATCCTGACGGGTGATTTGCTTCTGGGTTAAAATCTGGTTTGTAAAAGCTCCTCTAGACAAAAATAGTCAATTCTTAAGACTGGATAGAAACGTGAATCACTGGACCAGGTGGACAGTTACTCACACTGCTTGTGTCGGTGTGTGTGCTGTACTGTGCTGTCTGTGCTCCACATCAACAGACCAACCAAACCAAAACTCATGGAGGAGGGCGAGAAACCAAATAAAAAAGACGGAAAATGAGGTAAAGAAGAAACAAAACTCAGAAAAGTTAAAATCATAAAGTCAGTTCAGGAAAGTGTTTGGAAGCCAGGACGTCCTCTCCTGTCCCAGGCCCTGATTGGCTAGATTCACTTTGAGTGTGTGATGGTGGGGGAAAAAAAAAACCTATACGGGTGATGATTGACAGGCCAGGAGGGCCAATGGCAGGCAGGCAGGAGGAGGTAGAGCCAATCAGAAGGCCTGCTGGGCAGGATTGTAGTTGAATGTGGAGGGAACGTGAGGTCGCTCTTCTAGTTTGTCATATTCCAGATGGAACTCCTGAAAACAGAGGAAGATTTACTTCAGTGTGAGTGTGTGCACGACTTGTTTGGCATTCAAAACTCAACTCAAGGCTGCAGCTCCTCTTACACACAGAGGAGTCTGAAAACAGGTGTGTGTGTTTACCTTGGCCACCTTCCTCCAGTTGAGGCAGTCGAAGAAGTAGTAGGTCCCTCTCTCATAGGCGTTGGTCTTCAGCGTGGGCTCCATACCTGGAGCCCGAGTGATCCAAACCCGCTCCTCTTTATGGTACCTCCAGTCCCTGTTAAACCTGGACATCACAGCAGGCCGAGCAGAACATTAACAGATAACATCTGGGACACAGGAGTTGGAATATTTCACCACACGTGGAGCTACGCAACACACAGCAAACGTCTGTTTGTCGTCACTGTAACAGTCACAGTAACACAGTGTGTGTGTGTGTGTGTGTGTGTGTTACTCTCACAGTTCTACTGCAGCCAGGAGTTGTAGTAGGTCTCCTCCGTTCATATAGTAGAGATAAAACAGCAGATCTTCACCATACCGAGACAACTTGATGGCTGCTAACTGCAGACAGGAAGCAGACTGACTCTTTAGTATTGATGGGAGAAATAAAAAAGTTACAGAGTGAGCGCAGCAGGATGTGTTTCACTACCTGAGACACGAAGACACTCACACACTGAATTATGTTCCGGCTCTGTGGCACTACAAAGAAAAAAAGGATCAATCTGCTGTTTTTACCTTGTCCCTTATGTGGATGTTGGTTAAATACTCTGAGGGGACGTGGAAGTCTGCAGGAAGAGGCAGAGAGAAAACACTGAGAAACCTCCGTGTTCATCCACGCAGCCATTCATCAAGCAGGGACAGTGAAGACAAGTTGACTGGCTGAAGCTGTAATACTGCAGCTTGTCCAGTTCTGTTTAATGACTGCCTCTTAGTGAGGTCATCAGTACAGAACTCACCTATGTCCTGCGGTCGGCACGGAGCCGACGCCCAGGGAGACGCAAACTTGGGATAGAGATTCCTGAGGAGAGACAGGAGGACAGAAGAGAGAGACGATCACACGATCATGTGGACCTGTGCAGGACTCTGTCCCCCACCTCAAAAATGTCTGTTATCCCCACATGGATCTAAACTGTGTGTGTGTTGGTCATACTCGGGCGAGTTGAGGTTGAGGCCGAGCGTGGTGAGGTCAGAGCCCAGTGCCAGGTGGACCATGCCGGGGTCCGTCTCTGCCGCCCGGATGAACGTCAGCAAGCCGATCATCCCGAACTGATCCGTTACCATGCCGACTGGGATGTTGGTCACACGCCCTGGGACACGGAGACAACGCAAGGATGGTTCACATGGAAACCTGTGCAGCTCATCATGCGTGTGTGCGTGTGCGTGTGTGCGTCTCACCGTCGGGAAGCACCTGAATCCCTTTCTTCTGCTGGTTGTTGTTGCTCGGCGCAGAGCTCTTATCGCCAGGGAACTTTGGACCATCTGAGTTTGAGTTGGGCTTTCCTGAAGAGTTCAGATTCTGATTGGACAGAAACGGAGGGAAAAAGAAGTCCTAAGAAACGGGGCGAGTCGGGACACGAGAACACAGCATTAACAAAGACAGGACACCATGTGGACAAAGTTATGACTATCGCTGGCAGGACGGGACAGAGAGAGCGGAGAAAGAAGAGAAGACTGAAATAAGTTCTAACCGTTTTGCTGTCCTCGTTGGTGCTGGTGGGGTCTTTTGTCTGGTAGTTTGGACCAGGGAGAGCTGGAAAATCTTCATTATGGATGGAGAAGTCCTGCGACTGCTCACTGGACGGCTTGGTTACCATGCCAACTGGGAAAATGAAAAAAAAACAAAAAAGCTATGCGCCGGATTCAAAGGAATAATTTACATAAAGACAGCAGTCAGATCAATCATTTGTGCTCTTTTACTGTGGTTTAACACCACAGCTAAAAAGACATTTCAAGTCGCAGTGTGCTGTTCACCAAATGTTAAAACTTTTCTGTTTTAAATGACATTTGTTTCCATTCGAGTGTAGAGTTTGCAGTTTACAAAGTGTACCTGAATGCACCAGGAAGTCCCTGAGTGTCAAACTCCAACAGAGACTGCAGTCGTCTTTGGGCTTGTGTGATGGTATCACGTATTTTCAAGTCATATGGTGCAAAAGTGAAGTCAAGAGTCACTGATGTCACACACACACACACACACACACACACACACACACACACACAGGTCTATCTTACCATAGGGAGCCCGACCGGCCAGCGGGTTGAGCAGTGGGGTGGGATTCGAGCCTCCATCTCTCCGACTCCTGTCTGCTAAGGCTGGGAAATCCGACAGGTCCAAACCCGTCACGTTCTCACTGCCGTCTGGACGAACGGACACGCAACAGTCCATAAAGCTGACGACCATGTTTAAACTGAATCCACAACAAAAGCTTTAAAAAGTATGTGACGCTGAAACATCCTATTTGAAATGTGGCCGAAGTGACATCTCAGTGAAAGGTAATCAGCGTGTGTACCTGTGCCATTGAAGATGTTGTTGGACAGGGAGTTGTTCATGTTGAAGCCTGGATTCCTGTTCACCCCGAACCCTGACATACTGACACACAAAAACATGTTGCTTTTCACAACGTAGTCATTATTTTAGGGCTTCTGTAGAGCTCACCAAATTTTTTTAACACCAGAAACAAAGTGAATACGATAAGATAAGCTAAAGCTTTATTAGTCCCATAACTGGGAAACTGCAGTGTTACAGCAGCCAACAGAGTGTAGAGGGCGCAAAGCGTGCAAAGATAAGAAGACTTCTTCACACCAATCAAAGAACGATGACACAAACTACTGAACACTCAAAGTAACTGAAGGACATTCGTGCAAAACGATCCAAACAAAACTCCAGCCAATCAACCTGGGCATCATGTCAAAAGGGTGCAAGTGTGTGTGTGTGTGTGAGAGAGAGAGAGATCACCTGTTGATAGTGAAAGGCTGCCGTGCTTGCTGCTGTTTGGGCATGCCGATGATGCTGGGTGATGACCGGCTCGGACTCCCCATGCTGCTGCTCCTCCCCGCTCCTACGCCGCCGGCTCCCCTCTCTCCTCCTACGCCTCCTACCATCCCGCCCGTCTGGCCCGTCGGACCCCCCACCTGCTGGCTGTGGTTCAACACGCTCCGGCTGCTCATTGGTAGAATTCCCCTGCACAGTGAAGGAGCAGAGATTACAGCAGGAGGAGGCGGCTTGTGAGCTTACATCACACTTCTGTGACTGAAATTTGACAGAATTTTAATGCACATGTAGCCAACATCCATAAACTACAGATCAACCATAAACAGCAAAAGCAAGCGTTGGCAGAATACAGCTGTTACAATAATAACATACACTTTTTAAATGTACTGACATCATATCAGTTCAGGTATCAAAACCGGGATGGGGGGGCTGGTATCAGAACACCAGGAAGTCCAGTTCAGCGTGCCTCTGTGTGTGTGTATGTGTGTGTGTGTGTGTATGTGTGTGTGTGTGTGTGTGTGCGTGTGCTGTACCTGCTCGGTGAGGGAGGCGTGTGCAGCGTGCCAGTGTTGGGTGTACTGGCATGACTGGGGAGCTGAGTGGCAGACTGGTTCAAGCCACTTCGACTTAACTGAGGTGCTGTGCTGCTGTTCATACCCCGCATAGGAAACCCCAGAGTGCCTTCAGCAAGAGAGAGAAAACATGTTTACTCTGAGACAACAAGTTCCTGTCATCTCTCTGGTGGAGTTTTAACTGAGCCAACCAATGTAATGACTTGTGTCTTTTCTCATCGCGGGGTGAGTGGACCCAGTGCTGACAGTCAGCTTTCAGCCATTTCAAACACTGAAAAACCAACCAACACCTCAGGTACCTGCAGTGGGACTCTTGTCACATCAGCTATAGACTGAGCTTAACGGTGCTTATCAAAGGGAGAAGTAATAACATGGCTGAAACGTGTGCACGTGACGGCAGCATACTCAGGACACAAACACGTGATCTTACTCTGCGGGCCGTATAAGCTGGCTCCGAGCTGTGACAGTTGACCCGTTGAGGAAGCAGAGGAAGACGCCAGCATCTGAGGACAGAAGAAACACAGACACATCCTTTAATTTCCCAGGCTCTACTGACTGATATTACAGGAGTACCACAAACAACAGAGTGTCTCTGTGGTCCTCTCGCTCTACCACAACCACATGATCTAAGGAGAAACTTGGATCTCTAATGAAAAGCTCATCTACAAACCAATCTGAAGCCCTGAAGAAGCACTTAATAAACTTACATCTTTGTCAGCGCGGTGTGGAGGGAACATGGACTGCTGGGTGTAGTAGAGGCTGGAGTCATCAGCGTAGTCGCTCTCCACCCCTCCCTCCATAAACTTCTTCCGGTTAGCACCAAACATACCGCGTGTCACCTGAGAAAGCAGACACAGGAAACGGTCAGACAGAGCAGCAGCGTGAAACTGCTGTGAGGTGTATCATCTCCTTCCTGTCTTATCAGGACCAACTGCTCACTTCTGCGTACGTGTGACCTAACTAATCCCTACACATGCCTCTGCATCAGGAGTCTGCAAACACAAGCAGGCCTTACACTCACATACCCACTCAGAGACTGGTTTTACAACCCACAAAACAAGCACCAAAGTTAACCTAACAATCCAATAATACAACAATCTATACAACGCATGGATTTTCTTTTACAGATTTGTTCTTTTTGTTGTTGGTTCATATTGGATGTGGGACCATCATTCTAATGAAAGCAATCATTTGCAGAAAATGTGTGACGCTGATGATCCAAGACTTTGAGACACTAACAGACTGTTCGTATCAAACCTATTGTGTGACAATCCTGTAGTCAAGGGTCGGCTTCATCAACACACCTGTGAGTATAAATTACTCTGAGCCACTGCACGGGGATATCAGGATTATCACATCATAATATGAAGGACCACTTGGTTCAAACCGTGTTAAAACTTGAGGCAAACTTTGCTCCCGGGGCTACTTTTGTTGACTGTAGTCGGTTAGCCAGACATCTACAAGCCATGTTAGCATTAGC
Organism: Scatophagus argus; assembly: GCF_020382885.2. NCBI lineage: Eukaryota > Metazoa > Chordata > Actinopteri > Scatophagidae > Scatophagus > Scatophagus argus. The sequence goes on along the minus strand of NC_058514.1, from coordinate 921,627 downwards.
GTAGCAGTGATACCCAGTGAACAACGGCCAATCAAGCTATTACCCAACTGTAATGTTGTATAAACTGTGCATTGATGCTGTGTATCGCGTCCCATAAATCTCGTTTCATTGGTCGAGTCGTTTACAAGCTTTACTATTCTTGTTTCGAAGTAGCACTGAATGTGCAGCAGTGTCGCTAGCTAATGTTAGCCATGTAAGAAAGCGCTAGCTCTCGTATTCTGACTGGCGTTTAATATTCCTTTGACACTTTCCACTGCTTTCTTGACAGATAAACCTGTTTGTTATGACATGTGTATTGTGTGTGAGTGTTACGCAAATAAAAGCCTTAAGCTGCCCTTACCTCGTTAGCTGTAAAATGGGCTAGGAGCTAATGCTAGTCGACTAGCGCTATAAGCGAACAGCTAACATTAGCGCTATAGGAATGCATGGGGACGTTAGCATGAGAGCTAATGCTTACTACCAAGCGAGCTATTCGGATAACAGCAACGTCAGAAGGACAAAGCAAAAGCAGGTGTAAGCATTTATAACATTATCTGACAAAACTAAAACACCCGTTCAAACGTGGTTACATAGACACATGCCACCGGACAGGGAACCGGCGGGTAGGCGTGTTTTTGTTCGGGTTTGGGCCTGCTGCGCCTCCGTCGGTTAGTTCCCCAAAACAACAACAAAAAGCAACGAGGCGGGACCGCTGGGTCTAACGCCGTATTTCCCACCTCCCTTCTCTACCTGATTCTGCGGTAACAACAGCAAGAGGGAGATTTAATTTAACGAGGTTGGTGTAAGTCAAACGAATATAAACGAATAAAAGAAGGAGCTTACCGCATCAATCTTTATTCCTCGCTACAATCCAAGATGGCCGTCATCTCTTCGCCAATCAGCGAGGATGCTGGGATGCCTTTCGCCTGTGACCCCTGAGCCTCCATCACTGAAGTGATTCCACTGTCTGTCCCCAAAGCGTCCGTCTCTCTCTCTGGCCCATTCTTGTTTGTGAACGACTGAGACCTATCAGGTACAAATGTAACACAGAGTAGCATTTAACATTCTGTATTACAGTAAAATAATTTAATGTTTGATCGCCCCAAACAGACAGAAAACCGTATTGCACATTAGGCATATGCTAGTGAGCCCAGCCAATCATGTCAGTCAGAAGTGGGTCACTTTGAAACCTCTAGCAGATTTAGCCCAGATGCCATCATCTTCATCACCACCATCCTCCAGCACCACAAAAACATCCAGTCGCTGCTGTTTCTTTGACATAGGCTGAGTAGGGAGATGAAGCCCAAGAAGTAAGGGCCATATAATGCAGCTGGCAACCTCAGGAATTCCCCATGCATGACACAAGGGTGTAATAGAAAGTCTTTGAACCGGCTCATGTTCATGGGACGACTTCAATAGTGACAGCTCTCACAGGGCTATGCCTCTATTCAATGGTGCTGGGGTTACACTACATAACCAAAATTTATTTGCTTCTATATCTGCATTATAATTTGTCATAAAACTTTCTTCTTTTTTTTTTTTTTTTTTTTTTTTAGAAATATGATCATCTTTTAAAAGTTAATAGTATATAAAGATAAATCCAAATAGCACCAGCTCTTAAAGGGCCATGCTTTTCCTCATAGAATCATCGCTGTTGGTGTTATCTTATTTTGAAAATCCTACAATCTGTAGAAGGAAGAAGTGTTCCACGTAATGGATTTTGATTGGACGCCCACACTGACGCTTAGTCTGCCCAATGAACGAGCTTCTGGCAGCCACAGTAGCCATATAAAGGTGATTTTAACAGCCGATCCACATTCAGCTCGAAGTTAACATTGTGTTGAAATGTCTGGAAGGGGAAAGTCTGGTGGGAAAGCTAGAGCCAAGGCTAAGAGCCGCTCGTCCCGCGCTGGTCTCCAGTTCCCTGTGGGTCGTGTTCACAGGCTGTTGAGGAAGGGTAACTATGCTCAGCGTGTCGGAGCAGGAGCGCCGGTGTATTTGGCTGCTGTACTGGAGTATCTGACCGCTGAGATCCTGGAGCTGGCTGGGAACGCCGCCCGCGACAACAAGAAGACCAGGATCATCCCCCGTCACCTGCAGCTGGCCGTCCGCAACGACGAGGAGCTCAACAAGCTGCTGGGCGGAGTGACCATCGCTCAGGGCGGCGTGCTGCCCAACATCCAGGCCGTCCTGCTGCCCAAGAAGACCGACAAAGCTGTGAAAGGCAGCAAATAATCCAATACGAACTCGTTCACCAACGGCTCTTTTAAGAGCCACCCACCACTAAATAAAGAACAAATTCCAGCAAAAAAATACACGATAGCATAAGTTTAATGAGAATAAACCATGACTTTAAAAATGTAAAGTCAGTTTGTAATTTTCGGTGTCAAAGTACTGCACTTACAACATAAATATAAACGTACTGAAAAATCCTGTATGAGTGTTTGTGTACTGAGTGACAGTAGCTCACCAATCACCAGCAACCGTGTCAATGGTTTTGCTTCTATTTTGAAATTGACTTTTTGATAATCGGAAATACAGTAGCTCAGCCGACAGATTCGAGCGGAACAGCGAATTGGCGGACTGAAGGCGAGACGACTGTGTCCAAATACGTCCGCAAAGCGCCTTGAAATACCGACGCTGCTCGGCAGCTTCACATCACTTCTGTCACTGCAGTGTAGGACTCTGACAACATGAGCGGCCGCGGAAAAGGAGGAAAAGGACTCGGCAAAGGAGGCGCCAAGCGTCACCGGAAGGTGCTCCGAGATAACATCCAGGGAATCACCAAACCCGCCATCCGCCGCCTGGCTCGCCGTGGCGGTGTGAAGCGTATCTCCGGCCTCATCTACGAGGAGACTCGCGGTGTGCTCAAGGTGTTCTTGGAGAACGTCATCCGTGATGCCGTCACCTACACCGAGCACGCCAAGAGGAAGACCGTCACCGCCATGGACGTGGTCTACGCCCTGAAGCGGCAGGGCCGCACTCTGTACGGCTTCGGCGGTTAAATCGCACGTCTCTCCACAACATTCAACGGCTCTTTTAAGAGCCACCCAAACCTCATCTGAACAGCGGATTCTTATTGCAGAAATGAAAACACAATAAACAGAATACTTACACATATTTTAAATAAAGTCCGTTACGAACATAGTGAGTAATCGATACTGTGCAGTTAGCTAGCTTGTTTTACCAGCAGTAACCCGTATGTAAAACACAATCAGAATTGAGAAGGTTCCGTCATTTGGACAGGAACCACACATCAAGCTAAGATAACCAAGCACATGGTTGCAGTTCCAAGGGGCAAGCACCACTTATTTACAGATTTACATTTCTGCTGGGCTGGATTCAGGCTGGTGGCAACAAATAACCCTCAGGTCCTTGGTTTGAGTCTCTTAACCTGTAGGCCTTAGTGTTCCTTTGAAAGAGGGGGTCCACTCTTCCACCGCCCCACACCTTCTGATGCCCCAATCTTCTTTATGAACTTCAGCCCCGTACAGCCTGCCAATGTCTAAGAGGGAGTTAGAGTCAAGGTGAGACATGGGCAGAGAAAATAACAGTACTTTGCTCCTGATCCTCTGTGGGGTCCAGGTAACTGGGGGGTCCTCTTCTGTCCAGCACAGCAGCCTCGTGTGCTCTGTAAAACAGAAACAGTCTTCACAGCACTCTACACTGATGCTGTCGCCTCACGGTGCATTCCAGTGTACTGTCACTGTAGGAAAAAGGAGACATCCACCTCTCTTGAAACACACAGTAGGCTGGTTCAAAGCGCCGTGTTATGACAACATAACTTACCCATTTAGATATAGTGAAGTGTTCGTGTCCATGTAGTGGAACAGTCATGAAGGTGTTACAGACAGGTAAACCTGAACTGTGCGTTTGTGTTTACTGTGCCTGAGGCGCAGCCATCGCTTCTGTAACCCGTCAGTGTTACTGAGGAAAGCAGCTCTTTGAACAGGTGTGTGTGGCTCTTAAAAGAGCCGTTTGCGTTCAGGTGTGACAGGTCGGTTTAAGCCCTCTCTCCGCGGATACGGCGCGCCAGCTGGATGTCTTTGGGCATGATGGTGACCCTCTTGGCGTGGATGGCGCACAGGTTGGTGTCCTCGAACAGGCCGACCAGGTAGGCCTCACTGGCCTCCTGCAGAGCCATGACGGCGGAGCTCTGGAAGCGCAGGTCGGTCTTGAAGTCCTGAGCGATCTCCCTGACCAGGCGCTGGAAGGGCAGCTTGCGGATCAGCAGCTCGGTGGACTTCTGGTAGCGGCGGATCTCCCTCAGAGCCACAGTGCCGGGCCTGTAGCGGTGAGGCTTCTTCACTCCGCCGGTGGCCGGGGCGCTCTTACGGGCGGCCTTGGTGGCCAGCTGCTTCCGGGGGGCTTTGCCTCCGGTGGACTTACGGGCTGTCTGCTTGGTTCTTGCCATCGTTTAATACTTCTCTCAAAACAAACGGTTGTGAATGTGTAGCTCCAGCGGCTGCTTTATATAACAGAGCCTGAGCGCGGCTAACACGCCGATTGGTCCAATTTATGCACGTGATACGGAAGCTCATGAGCAGGCGAGGAAAAAGTCAAAGCAAATTTACTGCCTGTAATCCGTGTGCTGTGGAAATGTCCCGAATCATTAATGTAAATAAACACGCGCTTATAAAACATTTTAGATATTTTTATGGTGACCTTCCAAATTTATTATTTTAATAACAATAATAATTTAATATTCGGGGGGCATATATAAATGTAAATATATTCCAGTGTGAGTGATGTTCAGGGGATGTTTGTTGTTGACCTGCAGCTAATTTCATAATACTGATATTGTGGTATATTGCAACATGACATAAAATTTCGCACCTGCCTCATCATAAAAGCATTTCTACTTCCTGTGCTGTCAGCAGTCTGTGTCATAACAAAACATGTAAACCTGTGAGTACAAACTGAACTTTTGTCTTATCTGTTATAGCAAACCCATTTCTTTTGTTTTGTATTTGCTGTTTCTTGTTTTGTCCTGGGAGGCACAAATTGTGCGTTGTATTTATAATTATTACTGAATTAATTGATCATTCGTTGTGCTCGTATATCCACTAAACATAACACCTCTCTGGTTGACAAGCACCGTGATTGTTAGCCGTTTATTGTGGACAGAAATGTGTTTGTTGTGTCAGTTCTCACGCTGATTCATAGAGCTGGTTTATGGATCGGCAATAAACCACAAAACCATCAAGACAATTATAGAAAATAAATCACAGAAGATTTATTAAATGTTACAAAATTTATTACACAAAACACATCGACTGATTCTCTCCCACCACTGGCCGCCAACGTACAAACCCCCACAGTGACTTCGTTTCTTTGCCGGACTGTGTTCGGGGTTTGGCTGCCGTCAGACAGGGCCTTAAACGCACCATGAGATTCAGCCCAGAGGAATCGTGTCAGATTGAGTCGCGTTTATGACGCAGCAGCGTTTGTTCACACGGACATTCACAAGTCAAATCAAGGTCACATTCTTTACACTCAGGGTTTCATACGCATTCCAGCTGCTACCTTCTGAGGCTCCTGCTTTTAACACCCAGTCAGACAATGAGTGTGTTTGAAGAACATAAGCTAAGCTATGCTAAGCTAATAATTGCAGCTTAACTTCTTTGACTCATGACTACACCGCTGCTTAAACACATTTTAAACGTTCTGTTACGTCAGTTCCGGACTCAGAGGAATCCGCTGTTCAGATGAGGTTTGGGTGGCTCTTAAAAGAGCCGTTGAATGTTGTGGAGAGACGTGCGATTTAACCGCCGAAGCCGTACAGAGTGCGGCCCTGCCGCTTCAGGGCGTAGACCACGTCCATGGCGGTGACTGTCTTCCTCTTGGCGTGCTCGGTGTAGGTGACGGCATCACGGATGACGTTCTCCAAGAACACCTTGAGCACACCGCGAGTCTCCTCGTAGATGAGGCCGGAGATACGCTTCACACCGCCACGGCGAGCCAGGCGGCGGATGGCGGGTTTGGTGATTCCCTGGATGTTATCTCGGAGCACCTTCCGGTGACGCTTGGCGCCTCCTTTGCCGAGTCCTTTTCCTCCTTTTCCGCGGCCGCTCATGTTGTCAGAGTCCTACACTGCAGTGACAGAAGTGATGTGAAGCTGCCGAGCGGCGTCGGTATTTCAAGGCGCTTTGCGGACGTGATAGAGGACGACTAACTGCCAGCCGCCGTGTTAGCTGAGCGGGAAAAGTTTTCTAACGTTCGACGTCACTGTTTGTCCACAGCCGTATCCATATCATTTAACGTCCGGGTACAAAGCACCTGCGTCACATATTCAAATTTTCCCTTTTTCCTCGTCACGTCCATACGTACAGCTGGAAGTCACGTTTCATACAACAACTGACGCTGTCAGTAGAACGAGTTAACCTGCAAACACACCAAACACACCATAATGTGTTGGCTGATTATTGTGTTCTTATAGGTTGATTATGGTTACAAGTGAAAAGGTCAGAAAGAAACGCACCCGCTGAACTAAACAAACCGCCAACCCGGAAGTAAGGAAGTCGAGTCCGTGTCATAACGAGTATCGTTTCCCAACAGCAGAATGTTGTTGTTCTGGTTACTTTCAGTTCTCCCCCGTCCCTGTTTCAGGATCAGAACTCCTTTATTTACCCCCGAGGGGAAGCTCTTTTTCGAACAGACATTGCATTTGCAGTTTTCCCGACTGTGAAAGTGTAAGATATGGAGATACAGGTATTTCAGAGCCTGCCTCCGGTCTGTGGTTTTGCTGTGTTCAGGTAACCGCAGTGCTTGTGTGTAAAGAGTGAGTTCAATCAGCCGATTATCAGCTGAAACACCGAACAGAAACTCGCTCGTTCAGACGAAGTGGGTGGCTCTTAAAAGAGCCGTTGGTTTGGTGCACTGAGGCAGCAGGTTTACTTGGAGCTGGTGTACTTGGTGACGGCCTTGGTGCCCTCGGACACGGCGTGCTTGGCCAGCTCCCCGGGCAGCAGCAGACGGACGGCGGTCTGGATCTCCCTGGAGGTGATGGTGGATCTCTTGTTGTAGTGAGCCAGACGGGAGGCCTCGCTGGCGATGCGTTCAAAGATGTCGTTCACGAAGGAGTTCATGATGCTCATGGCCTTGGAGGAGATGCCGGTGTCGGGGTGGACCTGCTTCAGGACCTTGTACACGTAGATGGCATAACTCTCCTTCCTGGGCCTCCTCTTCTTCCGGTCCTTCTTGCCGGCGGTCTTGGTCACGGCCTTTTTGGAGCCCTTCTTGGGCGCTTGTTTGGGCTGAGGATCAGGCATGTTGTTGTTCAAACGGTCGCTCTTCGCAGTGGTGACTCGCTTGCTGCGCGTTGGTTCTTGTTGCCAACGTCATGCAAATGCACTGCGCTGTTCCCGCTCAGCCATTGGCTGATTTTTAGTGCCTTGAGGAGCAAGTCTCAGTGCTGCATGGCTGTTAGGTGACTGGCTAACATGTCATGTTTCATTTTTTCCTTGTCAGTTGGATAAATAATATTGATGTGAAAGCAGTAGATGAGCTACTGGAATATAAACTTCACCGAACCATTTTGGTACATTTGTACAAAAACACTACAGCGAGCCGACCAAACCACCCAGCACTCTGATGCTGAAACACACGACGTTTACCGTGTGCTAAACTGATCAAACACAAATTTCTTTATAAACATGTCGCAGTCTGAGGCTCCAGATCAGCCAAAATACGCCAATGGCGCCATCTAGTGGGTCAAATCCGACACATCATGAGAAGACAGACAGAAACCACAGCTACACTCACAAAGCCATTTATATCAGCCTAAATAGGCTGCACTTAATCACTTCTATGTCAATATAGTTTTTAATAATATATTAAATCCTCTGTATGTTCACTGCTACATGTGATGTCATTTCATTCAACTTAGTGTAAAAATGTTGATTATATCCGTTTAAAACCTGAAAAAGAATCCAAAACAATAATGAGATTTAGTCTGAGACCAAAATGACCTCCGTCTCACATCCTGTCGGTTTCTGCGTTGTGTCCAACCCAACCCAATGTACTGTGATGTGTACCCGACATTTGACCAGATGAACAATTTAAAGGAGCAGTTCGCTCAAACCTGAACTGGCTGCAGAGCTCACACACTGCTGGACGGGATCAGCGAGAGCTCAAACCTCAGTGTTGGCCTGGCGTCACGTCTCACCTGAAACGGAAAAGGTTTTAGATCCTTCCTCGTTCCTCCTCAGTCACCAGCCGACAGCCACGCTTGAGTTTGTGTCAGTTTATTTCATAACTCTTCTGCATATATTATGAACAAGTTAACAAACAGGATTCTCTTTGTTAAAAACACGTCACATCAACAGGATGAGGTTTAACATGTGATACACTTAAACCACTTATACACACAGAACGTCAGAAAAACATTTGGCTTTTTCAGACCAATTTGGCAGCGCTGTTTTGGGGACTCGGTGAAGGTAGCTGATGGGTGGAGGCAGCTTCACGGGTGATTCACGCTCACAGGCAGCGAAGGACAGAAGGGAAACGACCTCCACTACTGTTGGCAGGACACAACGTCCCTGCATGGGACAGGGACAGCAGGACTGTTTTCAGTTCAAACCATGCTTTAAAAACCAAAACTTCGCGGGTTGATACGCTTTCTGAGACATATTGAAAAATGTCAAAAATGCTGTGGATTTTACTGAAACAAAACCAAATCTGTGGACAAAGATGATATCAGTGTTGTCCAAAAGTCATCGACAACAAACAGGATTTCATAAAGGCCCGGTCACGCCGCACACACATGGTTCACCGACTGGTTTTACTCCCGCATGGCTTCATCAGTCACCAGTCCAGGACTTCCTCAAAGCTGGACTCACTGGATCACCAGTCCAGGACTTCCTCAAAGCTGGACTCACTGGATCCGCAGACTGGGAGGGGATAAAGTGATTTTGCAGTTTTCAGAGTTGGTGCTCTTGGTGCTCACTGTGCTGCCGATATGATCAATATTGAAATTCTTAAGCAGTTTCACAAGCTGCAACTCTAACAACATAAAGAAGGCAACTGAAGGTGACAGACTCTCACTTGTTTTATATGATCTGATTTATCCGTACGTAACTATGTGTGGGTGTGTCTTTGCTTTGTGCAGGGTTATAAGAGAGCCAAGCACAAAACGTCTGTCTGTCCAGACTTTCTGTCTGTCTGTCTGCCTGTTCCTGGTCGGACTTCCAGCTCGGTGAACCTCATTAAGCAGCTCGTCGTGACGGTTTGTGCAGGTCCTGATTACCTGAAGGACCCAGTCAGTGGTGGGAGAAGCGCTCGGATGTTTCTTTTAGGTAAAAGCAGTAATCCCACAGTGTAGAAATACTGCGTTCCAGGTGAAATCCTCTATTCAAAATGTTACTTTGGTAAAAGAACAAACTTTAAAGTTGCATCTAGTAAAGGTGGTACATCATTTTAATGATACATCATAACTTATGAGTTGATTTATATTCTTTATATGAAAAGTAACTTAAGCTATAAGAAAAAAGTACAGTACTTGAAGTAAATGTACTTCATCCCACCACTGGAGTCTCACACTTACGTCGTGAGCCAGAATTAAACTTCGTGTTTAGAAAGACGTAAAACTCCTTCACTCAGCCGTCTCAGTCCAGAGTCCTCTGCTGTTCACAGACACGACGTGGAGATTAACGGCCTCATCTCTTACACATGCTGTCCACATACTTTTGGCCACGTGCTGTGTCACCTCTGCAGTAGTTGGTTAAAGAAATAAAGATGCACCTTGACAAACGGGTTCAGTAAAAAGGAAAATTAAAAGAGAGAGAGGGTGTGTGTGTGTGTGAGTGTGTGAGGTGTTTGGGCGATGTTAGCAGGACGTCAGGGACAAGTCTGGACATGTCCAGTACGGGACAGCAGCAAGGTTACGCAGAACACATTTCACAACTGCAGAAAACAGGACTGAAACTATAAAATAAAAAACGACTGTAAATTCTCAAACAATAAGTCCTGCAGCTTTTTAGTGAATTCACTGGCAGACGTTTCCTTCTTTTATTTTTGTTTGCTGTCCTCACTTCCTGTTTCCCATCAGAAGTCCTCCGGGTGTTTGGGAGCCATGAAGAGCTTGTTGTTGTTTTACTTCTGCAGAATATGAAATAATGTTCAGGCTGCGTTTGTGATGAGTCCTCACCTGCTGGATTCCAGTGCAGGAATCTTCACAACGAGTTTCCACTCGTCTTCACAAAGTTACAAACAGCTTTAAAAAACATCAGCACCAGAAAACTGGTCCGCTAATGAGAGGGTGGAGCTTACGGGCAGATCTCTTAAAGGGACAGTTCAGATGGATTAACAGCACAACAGGAAAGAGGAAGAATAGTTTGATTTTGTGGTGAACTGTCCCTTTAAGAATCTTAAATCTTTTTCGCGGCTGGAACGTCGAGATGCGTACTCGATGAAGGAAGATCCTCACCGGGTGGCTGACTGAACCTCTGATGAGCCAGTCTCAGCTTCAGCCTTCAGTTCTGATCAGTCCTGCCCAAATTTTCATATCCCGTCTACGACTCCCTGGCTCCCTACCCGACTGTCACAGGAGAGCACGAATCAGCTTTGATTTGAGAATTTACAGTGTTTTAACTCACTCACTCGTGTTTCTCACTTACACAAATACTCATGCCACTTACTGCTCGATTGATATGTAGGAGGAAGTACAAAATAACAGCAAGAAGAACAGGCCACACAAAGGTAGATAATACTAAACACTTCAAGCCCCTGAACGTACAGTAGAAACCAAAACATCAGTCAAAAAGTCCAACAGCTAAGATGAGCTGACAGGAGGAGCCTGCGGGGCCCTGAATGCATCTTGCTGTGTTTGAAATGCCTGGTGGGTGCACTGTTATCTGAGATAGTCTATGGCTTTGGCCCTGGTCAGAGCAGGAGGGGACGCCGCTGAGGAAAACTAAACTGGGACAAGTCGTCTCCAACAACAACAAAAATGTCCTCTCTTCTTTTAAAATGTGTTCAGGTGATTTTTTTCCTCCCCTCATTCGTCCCAGACGGTTCACATTTTAGAAAAATAGAAATCAGGAAAACATCGTTACAAAAATAAACCAAAAAGTCTGTCCAAAGTCTACATCCACATGACAACTTCACATAAATTTGGACTGATATTGCACAGCGAGGGATTTCTTCTGATATGAAGCAAATCACTGACACAATTTGTAGAAAAAAAAGAGAATACGTTGGGACGTTAAAACGATCAAAGTTCAAAGTTGTTTTTGTCCTCTTTCCTCCACAGAGACGATCCCGGGCCCTCCTACATCAGGTTGATTTATCTTCAGAGTCCTGCTCGAAAGTAAAACAACAAACCAGCAGAAGAAGCTTCAGAAGTATCACCGGTGAGTTTTGGTTGAAGGCACAGAGATCCAGAAACGGGCGGCGGATGCTTGGGTGCAGCAGCAGTGTGGTGTGAGTCCCGGTCGGGCAGGTCGACTCTCCTGATGCTCGGAGGGCAGGGCTTCAACTCTGTGGAGACAGAAACAGAGAGAGGACATGATGTTATTCTGCGAGCCTCACGCTCGTCCGCCTCGGCAGGTTCAGGTTCCACGGGTCCCGCACACCTGTCCAACCCACGACATCAAATCACAATCTGATAACTCAGTTATGTGACTGAACTGAATGAACTGTGATGCGTTCGCTTGCTGCCGTACGTACTGACGTGCATCGGAGCCGCGATGCGACCAACAGGTAAATGAACCACGCAGTCAGCGATGATGAAACGCTGAACTGAAGTGAACCACGGCCGGAGTCGGCAAACCGAGTCGGCCGAGGAGCTGAAAGTCTCTGCAGATCTGTGAGGTCGAGCCGACACGGTGAGTTCAGGTCAAGTCAGTCAGACGGCGATGAGGTCATGATTGTGCCTTTTGCTGCTGAGCGGGAAAATAAGACTTTAGGTTCACATGCGAAAAGGCAAATTTCACTGCAGTCAGAGTCACGTTTCATTTTCACACCTGGTTTCAGTGTTTCCTTACAAGATTCTGGACTTTCAGGTCAGTTTTAACTTTTAAACCCAAACTGCGAGGAGTCGTCTTCCTCTGCCAGGACTCGGTTCAACGAGCGAGGTGTTTTAGCAGCGGCGCTTTCTGCAGGGTGGGCGCAGCTCAGGGTCTCTATATGTGCCTCCCACCCCCACCTTTCACCATCTTCCTCGAAGTTAATCCCCCCGCGGTGGCAGATGGTGCTGGGAGCATCTGTGGCTGTGGCCTCAGCAGCTCCTGTAGTTATGAATGATTGCATGGTCTTAGGCATTAAGTTGGATCAGTGTAATCCACCACAGCATATGCAGCAGCCTGCAGGGCCAAATCCAGCAGGCAGGACGACTTTCCTCCTTCGCTGTCACTCGTCAAACGCCCTGCGAGGAGGCCACCAGGTGTGAACAAGGCCTGCAGATCAGTGAACACGTCGGCACGCTGGCCCGAAGGGAAAAGCGTTGTGAAGCCTCGTTTCTTCGTAGCTACCACATCCACACAAAACCACTGGAGGTTTTATTCTGTGGGGGCTGAGATTAAAATGCAAACTAAATTGAGATTTGAGAGAGGAGTTTAATCTCATCTTGCTAACCCAAATTTCACAGCAGAGGTGAGACATCAGCAGTGTGTCACTGAGGCGTCCGTCTGGTCGTCCACATGGACTCCGAGATGCCGCGGTCTGATCTGAGCTGACGTGTCGGCACGCAGCAACACGAAACAGACTTCAGAGTAAAAGAAAGTTTCTGTGCGCTCTGATGTACGTTTTCACAAACGTTTGTACGTCGTTGTTGTTTGGGACTCGACCCGCTGATCACTACTGCACAGACTCTGGCTCCACATGATGTCACCAGAACAAGACGGCGGCACTTACATACCATAAGGGGAGGGACCACACCTGTCTACAGGTGTGGTCCGTCGTGTTCAGTCGGAGGTGCTGCAGGTTTTATGACAGCATGAATTGAAAAGATCCTGAACTCCTGAAAGTGAAACATTTGTTTGTAAGTCAGGAAGTAGAAAGCAGTCCAGACGAAGGAATCTTCTGTGTTTCACCTGTGATTCGCTGCTGGTGAAATCTGAAATCTGGTTTTCTTCTGAATTTGTAACCTGAGTAAAATGACTGCACACTTTTTCATTCACAACACAAACACAAATCCCTTCGCCCTCCTGTGACCTCGCTCGTCAGGCTTTTTCTCAATGACTTAATCATTGATTATCCTGCGATCGTTCGGCCTGTAATGACGATTATGGCGAGGACGTCTCGATCTGCCCCCCGCCGATGACTAACCAGTAGTCACATGACCTGGAAACAGAATTAGTTTGTATGAAACATTAATCATTCTTTCGGGAATCCATTCGGCTGCATCGGCTTTTATGTCACACACACACACACACATTTTGAACGCAGTCCCACACACTCATCACAGCACCAAATGTAGATTCATCCACCACTAAAAATAGTCCCCAACAGATGCACTCTTCCCTCCTGTTAGTGACTCTTTTAAAAACATGAAACTAGACTGTATTTACGTTTTTAAAGATTTTCATCTTCAATGAGAACGTTGGTTTTATTATGCAAGTCGTCTTTACTGTAATCTTTGTAGTGTCTTCAGTCTCATGATGGACCACTAGGTGGCGCTGCAGTATTTCTCCAGGTTTTCCCTGGTGTGACAGGAGGACAGATGCTGCTCTGATTCGTTTACTTCATGTGTCAAAATAATCAGTTTTGTTGCTTTTATTTGTTTACAGGAAGTAACTTAATCATTAAGACCCGACACGGGGTGAGCTTGTTTCTGAAGGTTGTTATGCGCACACACACACACACACACACACACACGCTGACCTCTGCAGTAGTTTTACATTAAGATGAAAGCAGTGACATTTGGACGGTCTCGCTCTCGTCCAGCAGCCTCAGTCCCCACTCGACTGTCTCGTGTGTTTAACGCTGTAAAAGCAGATTAGACGCATGTACTCTGTGTGTGTGTGTGTGTGTGTGTGCGCGCGCGTGTGTGTGTGTGTGTGTGTTAGGTCTGACGATTCACTGCTGGGTTTGTGAAACATCACACTAACCTGGAGGCTGTTTTTTATTTATTTATTTTTATTTTAGTTTTTCTGCTGTCAGCTCTAAATGTAGGTGAGATTTTATGTAGATTTCAGGACGAGGCCCCTCAGTATGGAGAAAACAAAAATAAAAACATGACAGTAGCAGAGGACGTTTATGTCTGTTCTTAATTGTTTTGCTAAAACTGCTCAGACTGTGACATCATACTGGGCACCAGAGGTGACAATATTTTTCATTATTTTATTTTTACTCTCAAGGAAAGAATCCCAGGGTCATAAACGCAGATATTGAATATAAGACCTCTCTCAGCAGCTTTCAAATAAAAATATGGAAAATAATTGAATATATGAATGCAAAAGTGTTGGAATCAAAATGACGCGTTGGCAGAGACCTAAATTAAGCCGTGACGAGTGAGGAGGTGTGGCTGTCGGATCTGTTTTTCACCACAGACCCTCCCTGACCTCTGGCTGCGAAGATGGCCGTAGCGCTCAGCATTATGTACTTAATAACAGGCACCGCAAATCCCGGCAGGACGCGTCCCGGCAGCAGTCGGCACAGCACTGCGGCCTGCACGACTTAACGTGAGCCAAAGTGCAACCATTACACAAATACAGTTTTAAAAAGGATCTGCACACATTTCAGACCTCAGCAGGAGAACACACACACACACACACACACACACACACACACAAACCCCTCAAATCTGGAAGCTCAAATTGGCCATATAGAAATCTGCTCTCACACCCAAACCACTTCATCCTGGGACGGTCGGCTGTGTTTTCCATGGAAGTGAATTTTAGGAAATCTGACCTTCAGCAGGATGTCACACACACACTTACAGCTGGTGGAAGCCTAACATGAACAGCTATGATCAAAGATGTTTTCAGCAAAGGAAGCCTCATCAATAAAATGTGTTGGTTCCTATCATACATGTTTGTTTTAGCATGTCAGTGAATGAACTCTGCCAATGACAAAAGACAAACAGAAACTGGTCTTAAAGAGCAGAATCAGTGAGTCAAAGGTTGACCTGACGGCGGCTGATGGGAAGTCAGAGGATCAGCACTGCTGCTAAACGCGTCCACAATGAACACAGCAAAAGGGAAAACTGTTCAGAGGAAAGTCCTGCTGAACACAGAACGATCCTTTTCTTAGGGGACATTTGTGTGTGAAAACATATGAGCAACAGAACAGGAGGATAAAACAGGAGTTCCTCCTCCACAGAACCAGTCCTCATTCACTGCCAGCAGCACTTTGTCAAGTCCGAGCAATCATTTAAGATCCAATCTAATTACCGGAGAAACGCAGCAGCGCATCACGTTCGTCACTGACGCAGACACCTGCTCAAAATGTTTTGATTTTAAAAGTACAATGTGGTACCAAAAGGTGAACGTCGGCTCTCAGGAGGTTCATAAAATGTTCCTGTGATGATCTGTGAGCCCAGACGTTCTCCTGTCGTCACAGGGTTTCTGCTCCAGTTCCTTCCCTGAGCTTTTTTAACCATCTGAGATGAATGAAAGAACATTCGGCGCCGACAGCCCACGACTTCACACCCTCGTCTTCGCTGAGAGGGAAGTGTGATGGAGATGAACTGCAGTGAGTCTGTCTGCTGCAGAGACGTTCAGCAGAGGGACACGAGCTGCGGGTCTGAAGGGACGGAAGGTTGCGGACCCCCCGAATCTGTGGGCCGTTTTTAGAGGCTTTCAGAGGGAAAGACGAGGTGGCACCACTTCGTTGGTTTGTTTGTCGGCACGTTCGACGCCATGTGCCCCATCAGTCATGCGTGAACAAACAGATTTGATTGCTCAGTAATAATATTCAGCACGTCTAACCCCGGATATAAATAGACGATGTGTGAGTGTGTGTTTTTGGTAATCAGAGCGGAGCTGCTGTTGGTGTCAGCGAGCTCACACATCAACAACAGCAGCAGACACGGGAGGCGAGGTCACGTGCTTCCAGTCGGCCAATCGCGGCGGGCCTCGCTCGGTTGAATTTTCATCGGTGGCCACCGTTAACGGCGCGGCCTCCAATGAAGCCTCCGGCTGTGGACGCTGCTCGCAGATGTGTGTCAGCTGTGACGCCGACGTGACGCTGGGCGGGTTGGATCTGAGTACACTGTACTCAACTTGTACTTTACACTGGGATACAAGTATTGGACAGCATACTGCTTACTTTGCTGATTCAGATTATTAACAACTAATAACTCATGTGTCACCGTTGATGAAGCTACTGCTCAACACAGTCTGTGGACATGAACCTCAGGTCAAGACGCCGTGGTCCTCAGCTGCCCTCGCTGTGCCTGCTTGTTGATGATTGGACGTTTGACTGTTGGTCCTTTTATTCTTATTGTTAACAAAGTGTGTTATTCACCAAATTCAATTGAAATAAACCCATTGAGGATATAAAATAGATTATGTTGAGAACACATTTTCATTCTTCCAGGACGCCCATCAAGCTGGAAAAGATCCGCCTCAGTCTGACCTTTGGTCAAAGTGAATTTATTACGCAGCCCTGCCAGACGCGGCACATCCAGTCCTCCCTAGATCACAAATGAGGGTGGACAGCAAGGCCTCAGCGGGGCCCCCAGGCCTCAGGGCAGATCCATGTGTCTGCTGCACAGAGGCTGAAGGTGACCAACTTGTCATTGGAACTGAGCGCTTCGTGTCTTTTCCTTCCTGCACCTCATCGTTCCCGCCGTCGCGGCACCACTTCTACTAATGTGAGCTGAAATCTACTTTCTAGTGAAAAATCAAAGCTTGTGACCAACCTTGTGCTGCGTCACACATGATATCAGGTTTGGTCTACTGTGAAGACTCCGTCTCACACTCAGGACAGTCGAAGCTTAATGCTGCCACAAGCTGCCAACGTGTTGGTCCGTCTCTCGGTACGGTCTGACTTCCTGTGTCTCTCGGCTCCAAGCCCATTGGTTCCTAGTGAAGACGTAAATCTTTGAAAACACCTCATTAACAGCTTTATGTTTAAAAAGGTTCAGTATTTTCCAGGAGTGGACACTTCTGATGGACGTTTACATGTTTAATATAAAGCAGCAGAACACATTTGCTAATTAAATCGAGTTGTGTATGAACATATTTTGAAGTGACGAGGCTGTCTGGGGTGTTACGGAAAGTCTTCTCTGCTATAAGTGGTGCTTGTGGGTTGTTAAACATAAAATAAGTTAAAGTGTTGGGCCACAGCCCGTAATCACAGCAAGGCAACAACAGTTCATCACCAAAAACGGTGCCAAGAAAAGCGACTCGTGGAGTCTCACCTCAATAAACAAGTAAGAAATTATTTCCTGAGCAAACCGTGTTGTTAGAATCAACCCTCTTCATCTGCTTTACATTGAGAGGTTAAAAAAACCAACGTGTTTTCAGCCCAAACCGCATCATGTCAACATTTGTGCCACAGATGTCTTTTCAGGTCCTGAGTCCACGTTCCCGAGCAGCAGGACTTCAAACAACCAACCGCTCAGCTCCTTTTAGTGACCATTAGGATGTTTTGCAGTCATCTTTGTGGCACTAAAAGCGGATCTTTTGAGCGATTTTCCAGGCGCATTTATTGCATCAAAACCAGGTTACTTTAATGCAAACCCTAACCCTAAAAGTATTTGTTTTTATTTTTATTTTCTGAGTGTACGTAACGTGACCAGATCTGCTATAGTAAATATTAGTCTACGTTAGTTAAGCTGAATGTTCTTGGGGTTTCTGGCCTTTTCGGCCTCCTGCTCCGACGGTTTGTCCCAAGCAGTCGTGTGGTTGAACGACTGGACTGTTGGACAGACGGTCTGTAGCTCCGTGTTCCTGCACGGTGAAACACGCTGACAGTCTGAACTGCTGGTGGCGTAAATCGACAGCCTGCTGTGTGATGACCACACCTTCCTGTTAGCAGCACAGACCTCGACGTACACCCGTTGATCACATCACCTGGAGGTTCCGGACTAATACGACAGGCCGCGATGAGTTCCTAACACGTGTAGCTCAGTCACGTAGTGGCATTGCTAAAAGTCTTCTGGGGGGTTTAAACGCATGAAGCAGCCAGAAACGGCCTTCAGGAAATCATCTGTAATAAATGCAGTAAATGAATGTGATCTTATGTAACACAAAACCCCTTAAAGTCACTGGACAAATGAGGTACGCCTTAACGCTGCTTGGGCTCCTGTAGCTTTAGCATGTGATTGGCCGTCAGCAGCAGCACCCTGAGGTGTCATCATCATCATCATCACCATCATCATCATCATCACGGGCGTAGGTGCTGCGCTGCCCTGTGGCCGGCAGTTACGGTGCTGCACTTGAAGCAGATGATGCAGAAGTGATGGCAGCAGCCGCTCATGTGGAAACGCTGCATTGAGTCCGTCTGGTTAGATAACATTCGACTGAAGCCTCTTTGTGTGCTTGTTTTCTGCTTATTTCATGTTTTTCCTCTCTGCTTACAGAAGCAGCACAGTCAGTAGTGATCCAAACTGCTGAAGTGCGTCTGATACTAAAATACAATCTGCACTGAAAATGTTCAGAGAATATTTTTAACCTGCCTGTTACTCAGAGGCATTTTGTTCCATATCAAGCTCTGCATTATAATAATAATATTAATAATTCTAATTATATCCCCAATAAGACCACAAGGTGTGTTTTAGAAACATTAAAGACACAGTGCGGTGCTTGCTCGGGGGCAGCGCTCATCACACACGACATCGTGGGTCATCTCGTCGCTTTTTGGATAAACCGACAAACCTCAACGCCAAGATGAAACCCACAGGAGGCCTCACGCCTCAGAGCAACTTGCAGAGCGTCTTGAGTCAAACCAAATGTCAGAGTTGATTATTTTAATCCAGACCGTCATCTTCTCCTAAACCTGACCAAGCAACCAAACTGAAAATATGAAAATAAGAAAGCGATGAATTCACACAAAGCTTCACACAGCACACACACTTCAGTCTCCATTCGTCCAACACGACCACCCAGTCTGACAAGGCAGATCATCACTCGGAAAACGTCAAGACTGATTTTCTTTTATATTTAACCAAAAAGGTGACAAATTATGGGGATTTAGTTGCAGTTAAATGTCCTCATTTTTCAAAATAAACATAAACGTCACTTCATCAGTGACAGATGAATAAAATCCCCCCGAGAAAAAAAAGTCCCAACCCAACCATAACCCTGAAACTGGACTTTCCCTCTCCTGCACAGCTTCTCGCTGCATCGCCGTCTCCGCGGTCCTCTGAGCGCCATCAGGAATCTGTTTATTTGCATTTCTTACATGCAGCGTTGATTAATCACAGAGACGTTCTGTCAGGGTGAGTCAGCGTCCTCTCAAAGTGAAGGTGATGTGTGAAGCACAACTAGAAGTCGAGCCTCCGCTCTGCTTGATCACAAGGAGGGAAACTGAACTCATCCAGGAAGGAGATGGCGGCGGAGGGCGGGAACACCGCGAGGGATTCATTAGCATTTTCAGCAGAGTTTACATATATTTGATTAATTCAGGCCCTCGTAACGCTTCCTGTTGTAAAGATAACCGCTCTTCTCCGAGGCCAAACAATTAGGTTACATAAGCTCATCTGAGTCTTACATTCCCATGTCACAGACCTCGAGCCAGCTGAGCAGCTCGGCTGAAAACCCTTAATTATCGCGCGCCGATGAGGCAATCATTTTCTATTTACTCGCACACGCAGCTCCAGCTAATGAGCCGGTGCAGCCCAGGTTGAAAATAACCTACGAGAGGACATAACCAAGCTCACGTCGCCATTTTCATCTGGCTCATGTGCTGCGGTTTAGGTAACACAGTGAAGGTCTGGAAACCAGTTCAGGAACTGGTCCCGGTGGAGTCCACCACGTTAACATGACTCCGTCTGCACCGACCAGCAGTCACCAGAGACACGCAGCCTCTGAAGCTCATTGGCTCGTTTTAAATGTTTATATTTTTCACATTCAGATTTTAGCTGTGGACCAACTGAACTCATGCTTTGTGAACATTCTGATACGCTGGAGAAAAACTGGTCCCATTCTGTGAACATGAGTCACTTTCAGGTAAACTGATGACTACCTGCCTGAGCTCGTCTGCCTACGACCGAACCTCCACGCAGCAGATCGCTTCTTATGCAACCGGAGGCTTCAATCTGCCCATCAGCACACGCAGATCGCAGGATCAGGATCAGGATCAGGATCAGGATCAGGATCAGGATCAGGATCAGGATCGCAGGAGACACAAGAGCCCAAACCCGGGCAGCAGACGACACTTTAGTTAAAGACGTTTCCCGCACAGTTTGTCTGCGGGTCGAATACTGAATCCATCTCACGACTTCAGCAGCTACAGACGATGCAGTCTGTGCTAATTAACGCGCAGTAATCAAGAAGTCAAGTATCACAGTGTGTGTGTGTGTGTGTGTGTGTGTGTGTGTGTGTGTGTGTGAAGCTTCCTGATCACACAGAGTGAGAAACAACAGGTCTGCCATCAGCTCTCTGCAGGCCTCATTTCACAAGTTACACTCAAATACTCTGTTTCAACACTAAAGAGGCCGAGTTATAAATATAAAACAACACAAACACGCTACACAATCCTGTGACGCCATCTCGTCTCCACTGCTGTCTTTTAACCACCGCGTCTCCCTGAGCATCACCAAGGATTTCGTCACTTTAAAGACATTAAAAAGCATCTTTCCAGAAAGTTCAGATGGCCTGAAAATCCTCTGCAAACGGAGCAAACCGCTTCCTGTCAGTCAGCGTGGACGAGCTCAGCCTCATCTTTGCTCTCTCGCTGCTTCAGACTTTTTTTGAGCAGCAGTGGAGGCTGCAGCTGAGGACTGCCAGTGTGTGTGTGTGTGTGTGTGTGTGTGTTATGTAACTTCCTCATTGCATTGTCTCTCCTGCTCCCAGCCTGGTTCCAGGAGTCAGGAGAGCTGCAGAAAGAGGCTCACGCTAATCACCTCAGCCTCAGAAATCTGAGAAAACGTCCTCGCGTCCTGCCTGCGTCTCCAGCTCGTATTTACTGCTGACAGTCGTGTTTTAACTGCTCTAATCACGGCTGATGTTTGCACTGTAATTAGTTGTGCCTCAGCAGCTCCTCAGTAATTCTTCTTGTGCTGCTCCCCTGTCACGCAAAGCATTAGACGCCCCCGGATTAAATGCATTTATGAGTGTAAAAATAGAGACATGATAATGCATCACATGTAAATACTGTACGCCTCACGAGTGTTTATTTACACGACTGGTGGAGAGCACACTGGCCTGAGATTACAGAGCAGTTTGGATTAGTCAGAGAGACATTTTTGCCATCTCTCAGTGAAATGAGACGTCAGTCAGTCTGACAGCTGTGACTGCATATTTCTGACAGCGTGCAAAGTTTGTTAATCTCTTCCGAGTTTTTGAGGAGCTTTAAGTTCAGGCTCGAATCAAAACCAGCACGAGGCGTTCAAGGACTGACAACAACGGCAGGAAAAATCATTTGGAAATCAAAATAAAGAAAGAGATGACGGCAAACCCGTCGTGAGATCAATAAAGTTCATCTTATCTTACACCGTTTAGCGTCGTTAAGGAATAAATCAAAGGCCCACAGCAACAAACCCAAAGGAAAATGTCTGATTATTGCGGTGTTGAGAAACAAACCACTCTTTTCGTCTGACTCGTGACCTGCTGCTTTGCCACCTCACGCTGTGGCGCCATCGTGGCCTCTCGTCTCCGATTGTCCCGGTTGTGTCGTGTATCTCTGGACGACACTGAGCCTCCTCCTTGGCAGCCGAGCTGCAGCCGCTGGCCGCCAGCGGCAGACGGCTTCCCCTAATTGGGATGTGTGGAGCGGCGGCCAGTTCACCAGATTACACGGCGGCTGCGGCGGCTCTGCCAGAATTCACTGGAACTGGACGGCGTCCCTGAGCTCGTGGGTCGTCCTGTCATATCTGGCTAATTGATGCATCCAGCAGATCACCGGGAGTGTTGAGCCATTAAGTCTGATAAAACCAAATGGGGCGGGGGGGTAGTGGCATTACATGGCCTAAAGTATGTGGACACCCGACTCCTGCAGTCACTTGAACATGTAACATCGTGAGTGTTGATGTGCTTCACTAACAGCCTCCATTCTGCTGGTTTCAGTCATCCACCAGGCCTCTCTGGTCCTCCACACAACCAAACCAGACCTTCGCAGAGCTGCTTTGAAACCAGGGGTTTTGTTAGACTAAAACATGAAGGAGACAAACTGTTGACACAAAGTCAGAGGAAAGTTATTGTCTAAAATATCACTGCTCACTGTAGCATCAGGATTTCTCTTCCCTTACAAAGTACCCCTGGCACATATGCTGTGTGTCCACATACTTAGCTCGCTATTGCTTGCTATGATCCAAAGGTACGGTCACCTGAGTCTTAAAGGAACAATCCAACATTTAGTGAAAGCGTTTTCCTAAGCTACACGCGTGCTGAGAGGTTTGTGGATTTGTCAAAGGTCTGATGCATTATGAGAAGTTAAAATGTAAGTTTTAACATACATAAGCCATTTGTTTGTTCAGCATTCGGCTTTGTTGACTCTCATTTCGCCTTCAGCCACCATTAACGCACACACGCACTCTCACATCTGCCTCGCTTTCCAATTCTGTTCAGGAATGAAGACCAGAGTGTCAAATGTAAAGAAAATAGAGTTTAGAGGCGTTACAGCCCGTTCGAGGCTCGCTGTGGGTGCTTTTCCTTTGCTGGAGGAACAAACAGAAGTCTGGCTTGATGCTGCAGCAGAGAGGAGATGGTGATGGAGGCTGTAATTACTGAGTTAAATCAGATGAGAGTAATAAAAGATGCAGGCTAACATGTACATTGACTTTTGGTTGACTGCCTCCAGATGCTGCACGGTGGAGGTGAAGCCACGTGGATGTGCAGGACAGATTTTTGTCCCGCAGCTCTCTGCTCACCGACACAACAGCGATGACGCCACATGACTGTTTCCTTCATGCAAAGAGCGGCTGCAGTCGTGGGCCGCACACTGCAGTGAGTAGACACAAAGTGAATAAACAAAACATTACGTAATCTAACTGGATTGGGGAGATCGCTCTCGAATGTCAGCAGAGGAGACTCTGAACTGATTAGAGGCAGGAGGAGAACTGAGCTGAGGTCAGCAAGAGCAGAGATGATTTTTAGATGGCAGAAAAGTTGGACAGGAATGTATGAACATCACACAAATTTTATTCTGCCTTCGAGTAAATACTCAGTCAGCCTCCAGATCCTCGGAGAGCACAAAATACCCACATGAAGGAGGCCATTATGTGGCCAAAAGTATGTAGACAGTAAATTCTTTGGTAGAATTTCTCATAATCTTCCAGAGCTTTTGAAAAATTTTCAAATTTCTTAGCATGTGTGTTTGCATATTTGGAAAATATTTTTTACTTTCCAAATGATGAACCCTAAAAAATTCTTTTACAAAAATTTAACTTAAAGAAATGAGATTTATTAATCACTTTGTAGGCTGTTACTTGTGAAGAGTCGGGTCCTGGTTAGCCTAGCTTAGCATAAAGACTGGAAGCAGGGGGCTTCAAAATACTCTACACTCCTCTGACTCCATCATGTTGAACAAAACGTTAAATTGGGATGCAACAACAACATAACCTGAACAAGTGATTTCTGTCAGAGGATCTGCTGGCCTGCACGTAGTCGCCTCCTCTCGTCCTTCTTCATGTGCTTTTCACAGCCTCTAACTCTGGCTGGTGTGGCTGCAGAGCACATCGTTTGACCAATCAGCTGTCTGAAGACGGAGATCAGTTGATTAAATGAGTCAAGTCTGGTGTGCTGCTACTTGGTTGGAAAGAAAACCTGCAGCCACAGCGGCCCTCCTGTGGACCAGTTTGACATGCCTGCTCTAACTCAACCAAGTTTCTGCAAGCTGATTTTCATATGAAACAAATGGAAACCAGAGGCAGACGCAGAAACTGCTTGTGTCCACAGTGTGTCTGTTTAACACGCCCGTTTGGTCTTTTAAGACAGCAGGAAGCTCCCAGCTGCTGCAGACGTAACGCTGAGTGAGACAGCTGAGAGGCTCCACGCCTGCAGACCCCATCTGTCCACCTTAAAAATAACAAGAAATTCTCACATCCACCTTCCACGGTGGGAGGTGGGACTCCTGCAGCAGCACTCAGGCTCTTCAGCCTGTTCTCTGTGCTCATGGTCATATATTCTTATGTCACAGGGGTTCCGTTAGACGTGGACTGTGAACAAGATGAGTTTGGTATTTCGCAGAACATTCTGATGTTCTGACGCTGACGAGTCTGCAGGCTGTGGATGTGAGCAGACATTTGATGATGTGAAGGACTTAAAGTTGGAAACTTTTGTATTAAGATTTCAAATAAAGCCTCATCCTACTGCATATTCACTGACGGAAATACCAGCGTCTCCTACCCGTATTGCACACACACACACACACACACACACACACACACACACACACACACACACACACACACACACACACACACTCTGTAATGGCATGCAGCAAAGCCCATTAATCTCCTTTGAAAGATTTCCAACTTGTCCTTTGGTCAAATGGGTCAAAGAGAAACTCGGTGTTCACTTTGCTCCTGCGTGCTGCCTCTCAGTCGGGGGGAAACCTGCTGAGGTCACATGACGGCGTGTACAACCTGAACACATCCAAACCCACCGTGTCCAGGATTAATGTTTAGCTTCAGGACAGTAAACCTGAACTAATCCATCAGCCCGCTCGGACTGTGAGCTGGGAGAAAAGCAAAATGAATCAGAAATCCTGCCACAGGGGTCCCAGCTGGGGCCCATTTAGGGGACGGGAGACGACGTTCTCGATGCCCTGAGATGTAAAAGTGACGCCTCAGTGTGAGCAAACAGCCCCGTGTCGTACGTGTCGTATGTAACTCGTATGTTCAGGACGCACCTGATCAGAACTCGCTCATGTGTCGTGTTGTTCGGTCACACCGGAGGCCCAAATTGTTTAATCTGTTCTGAACGGAGGAGCCATTTAACTAAACAGATCATCCTCAGATTGCCAACCTGCTGACTGCTGACACCTTCCAGGTGCCTCTCCTGTAACACCTGGAGGGCTACAGCCAATCAGAGGCAGAGTGGGGGTGTGAAAGGGTTTCTGATGTCTGATGTTTGTGATGTGCGACTCGTTTCAGCGTTTTCTCGTGTTTTCTCGTGTTTTCTCGTGCCTGATGTTGCTCCGCGGGTGAGGAGCTGTCCGTTCAGCACCACCACACCTGACGGACCAGCATCAGTGAGAGAACACACACACACACACTGAGTCGGACTCGACGAGATGAGCACACTGACCTGCTTTCTGTGTGGCTGGAGCTCCACAGATGGTCTCTGCGCTGTCCCCCGTCCTCGCTGTCCTCGCTGTCATTCCCTCACTTTATTAACTTCCACATCGTGTCCTTTTGTTTAAAAAATTCAAAAATGTTCTTTAGCTTGAAATAATCATAAACAAGGCTTGTTTGTTGGACGTCTAAAAATCTTCTCTTGAGGTCCTCTGAGAGTCAACTCTGATTTAGAAAAAGAATCTCACGTCTTTGACACAACCTGAGTGGAGGACAACAGGTGTCTGCATCTCAAAAATATACTCTTTTTAATGTCCAGATCTACAAGTCCTAAGCAGTAGGCCTGTGGGAAATATGTACACATTTGCTGCAGCTTTTCAGCGTAAACATAACGACTAAATGTTGGGTAGATACGAAAAATAAAGTTTGGCTTTTTCTGTTGCTATTCTGCTGGATGTGGACTGCATCGTGTACACGAGTCTGCTTGGTGCTGTTAATCCTCTCGCCATGTCAAGTAATTATTCCGAGTCCTGCTTGTGCTTGATTATCTGCAGCTGCATGTCCTATTTTCCACACTAACGTCTCCGTGAGTTTCGGTAATGTCCGTTAGGTGTTCCTACTTTAAAGGGCCGTTGTGCTGCATCACATGCACTGTGGTTTTGTTCAGGACTCCTCAGATTTTTCCACTAACGGATGTGCTTACCAGATGAGGGGGATTAAAATGTGCTTTTTATAAGTCGGCCCCCGTCGCTCTTTAAACTTTTCAGGATTGCGATGTGTTGATCCTCCGGCTGCTATGTGCAAAGACTTAAGAGCCCATTAACGGGGGTTTATTCTACAAAACTATGAGCTCTAATAGTTTTTGAAAAAGTGGGGAAACAGACAGGACTACAGGTCGGTCTCCCGTGTGTCCAGGCAGAAAGCGTAAAGGGATCTCTTAAAGTCCATGCTGCTGTTCGCCTTGATGTTCGCCTTCTCCACCGAAGCGCCCGCGTCGTTGTTCTCCACATCCTGCGACTTGGCTGATGATTTACTCCCTTTGCGCTTCAGTTCGGGACTCGCTCGGCCGCTGTTCGGCTCGTCCTTCAGGGAGGACTGGTCCTGGTCCGTCTCTCTGTGATAAAAGTAGTTGAAGTTTGACACGATGACGGGCACCGGCAGCGCGATGGTCAGCACGCCGGCGATGGCGCACAGAGAGCCCACGATCTTCCCCCCGACCGTCACCGGCCTCATGTCGCCGTAGCCGACGGTTGTCATAGTGACCACGGCCCACCAGAAGGCGTCAGGGATGCTGGAGAAGTGAGACTCCGGCTCGTCCGCCTCTGCAAAGTACACGGCGCTGGAGAAGAGGATGACTCCGATGAAGAGGAAGAAGATGAGGAGGCCGAGCTCCCGCATGCTGGCTTTAAGAGTCTGCCCCAGGATCTGGAGCCCCTTGGAGTGCCTGGAGAGCTTGAAGATCCGGAAGACCCGGACCAGGCGGATGACCCTGAGGATGGCCAGGGACATGGCCTGCTGTCCGTTCTGGTGCTCCTGGCCCTGCTGCTCCGCCAGCTCCGTGCCCACTGTGATGAAGTAAGGCATGATGGACATGATGTCGATGATGTTCATGATGGTCTTGGAGAACTCCGACTTGCTGGGGCACGCGAAGAAGCGCACGAACAACTCGAAAGTGAACCAGATGACGCATGTGGTCTCTATGATGAAGAAGGGGTCGGTGAAGGTGAGGGACGGCCGGGGCGCAGTGCTGTTGTCCATCCGGCTGGTGACCGGCAGCTCCCGCTCATCCCTGAACTCCGGCAGCGTCTCCAGGCAGAAGGTGATGATGGATATGGTGATGACAATCACAGAGACGATGGCGATGCCCCGCGCAGGACTGGAGCTCTCCGGGTACTCGAATATGAGCCAGACCTGCTTCTGAAACTCATTCTGAGGCAGCGGCTTTTCCTCCTCTTTTATAAAGCCCTCATCCTCACGGAACCTCTCCATGGCCTCCTCCCCCAGCTGGTAAAACCTAATCTCATCCGCGAACACATCAATGGACACATTGACAGGCCTCCGGATCTTCCCTCCCGACTGATAAAAATACAGAATCCCGTCAAAACTCGGTCTGTTGCGGTCGAAAAAGTACTCGTTCCGGAGCGGGTCGAAGTATTTTATCCGCTTGGCGGGGTCTCCCAGTAAAGTGTCGGGGAACTGGTTCAGGGTGCCCAGCTGGGTCTCGTACCTCAGCCCGGCTATGTTGATGAGCACCCTCTCGTTGCTCTCCGTGTCCATGTCCATGTCCAGCATGTCCTCGTCGAACAGATGGGGACTGTGGTCCGCGCGTAAGAGCGCATCCATGGCGTTCTCGCTGCAGCTGAAAGTGTTGTTCATGTCGTTTATTTTCCAGGAGCTCTGCTGATGATGAGGAGGAGGAAGAAGAGGAGGACTCCCCCGGGTGTTCAGCTCTTTACCGTAGTCCTCTCCCAGTCCACTTTGAACAAAGCCCGACTGAGGGACGTCCAGCGCGTTCCGGCAGCTCTCCTCGGCATTGTTCCCCCCGCCGCTGCCGCCGCCGCCGCCGCCGCTCCCTTTAGCGCCGCCGTTCTCAAAGCTCACCAAGGCTATCTCCATTCCGCAGCCATCAACAGTTAGTGTGGGAGAATCAAAAGAGACTTGTTGAGCCGGAACGCAAACATCCTGTCCGATGTCTCAGGGCAGAGAAAGTTAAAAAGTAAATCTGCAGCAGATGGTTGAATCACGGCTCCTCTTTACGGGGACGCATGTGCGCTGCTGCTGCTGCTGTCATTAAGGCTGTAAGCCGCCGCTGCTGTGGATGAAGTAAATATTAAAACCACAAGAGAAGAACAAGAAGACCCGGATGAGAGAGAGAGAGAGAGAGAGAGAGAGAGAGAGAGAGAGAGAGAGAGAGAGAGAGAGAGAGAGAGAGAGAGAGAGGAGGCTGTAATGATTATTCCTGACGTCAAAAGTGCTGCTCAGACCGTTTAGCTGCCTGTGAGACAAGCTGTCATCTGCTCTCTGTCTGTCCCTGTCTCTCTGTCCCTGTCTCACTGTCTCTATCTCTGTCTCTCTGTGCCTGTCTCACTGTCTCTATCTCTCTGTCCTTGTCTCACTGTGGCAGCAAAGTGTGCTCTGGCCACTCAGTAGCATTAATACTTCATTAATAGGAAATATTTGCAAAAGTTACAAATGAGCAGAGTTACTAAAGTAAAAGTACAAGTTCCACATTAGGAAAATACTCCAGCTGTCTCTGCCTGTCAGCGGAGTATTTTAAATACTCCACCTGAGTATTTTCCCTGCTGAAATGAGCTGAGATCAGCTCTTAGACCAGATCTGCCCTGAACATGTGGGCCAATGAAACATTCAGACTTCAGCTGAGCAGCTTTCTTCTCGTCCGGCTCTGAAATTCCACCTCCTCCTGCTGCACAGAAGTCAAGCCAGCACATCCCAGATTCAAGCGCTGCCATCTTGTTCTGGTGATGTCATTTGGAGCCAGAGTCTGTACAGTATTGATCCGAAGGTGGAGTGTCTGAATTCAGACACTACATTTAAGTAGAGAAATACTCCATGGCAAATAAAATTCTCAGAGTGATTAGTATAAAATAACTAAAGTGTTAAAAGTACCTCAAACCTCAGAGTGTTATCTCATTCATGTTATATGCAGGATTTGTTCGGTGCAGTAACTAACAGTGCTGTGACAGAATGTAGTGGAGTAAATGTACACCAGCCAGTACCTCAAAGCAGGATATTTTACACACTGTGCAGTAGTCCAGCATGTTTGTGCTTGTCTTCTTATTGAACCTTACGTAACCTTCTCGCGTTGCTGCGTCGTTTTCAAATCCATTTCCTGCGAGCCTGAA
>NC_058514.1:800000-890000 GCF_020382885.2 Scatophagus argus | reverse complement strand
CTGTAAAGTAGCAGAAAGTACTGACAGAACAGTTTCAAAGTTGTACTGAGAACTTTTAACTTAAAAACATACTTGTAAATGTACTTTTAGTTACTTTCCAGGCTCAGAATTTGGGAAATTCAAGTGTAAAAGTAAGTGAACAAACACAACCCAGTCGGCAGAATAAATGCTGAATAAATGCATTTCTGCAAACCTGTCTGGTCAGGTTTAGGGACTGAAAACACTCGAGTGGGATTAGGAAAATTTCATTTTTTGCCTTAAAATACTCAGAAACTTAGCTAGGAACTCTCAAGATCTCGTACAAACCGTCTTTCTTCTCACGCTGTACGACTGATAGGTACATTTTTCTAACATTTCCCTCCTGTTTATACTAAAAGAACTAGTAAAATACAAAAAGTACTCTAATACTATGAAAATGATAAAAAGACAAAACATCATAAAGAATAGAAATTATTTACAGAATCAATATGACCTGTACATCTTCTGGTTTTATGGGGGAAGGACTACAGCAACAACCTCACCACGACGAGGGAGATCAGCAGTGAGGTGAGGAGTCCCCTCCATCGTCCAAACCAGCGAGACATCAGTCCCGTCAGAGGATCCTTATTCCGCCGGCTCCTCAGACTACAATGTAAGTCCGTCCAGGGCCTCGGTGATCCTGCCATCTGGGGAGGTATTGTTTGGGACAAAAGTGCAACAGCATGTTCCAAACGTTTTGCAAACACCTCCTTTCTCTGCTAACAACATGTCTAGTGTCATTCTATTTTGCCAAGCCATCAGAGAGGTTGGACCCAGTTGCTCAGCAATGCCCTTCACAGCGTCTGTAGTGTAACTGACAAATCTGTTGATTGTAATAAATATAATTAATCCAATCCACATTTTTATTCACTGTTACCCACCAGGAAAGAAAGGATTCGTACCCCGCAGCGACTTGATTTCTAGCTTTGAACTCATCCGGGGCCCCTCTTGGGACACCAGTGCTGTCAGTGTAAACTCTATTATCAAATGAATATGATTGATTGAATGATTGTTGCCTAAATACTTAAGAGTTGTCTGCCACATTTGTAGCTTATCTTTACTAGCTCGGTGTTCTTGATCAGCTAGGAAAGTGAGTAGGGCTAATGTGTCCGTTTTGCAATCTTCCTGCATCTGTGATGCCACCAGGATGACATCTACACACAACAGGATGTAGAAAAGACTCCCTTCTGGCGGTGTGAACTTGGCTAGATTAGCTGACAAAGCTTGGGAAAAAATCATTGGAGTATCACAATGACCTTGAGGAATTCTAGTGCATGTATACCTTTTCATTCTATAGGTAAATGCAAATCAGAATTGGCTGTCTGAATGTACTGGCACTGATGTTTCTACAGAGAAACATCTGTTTTCTAGTACTAGGACTATAAGTACAGCCATCTTGGTTTTCCTGCCAGTCTGCAGCCTCTTCACAGCAGGTTACAAATGTCCCCAAGTCTTGCCATCTACTCTGTATGAGACGTGAGAGGCATTCCAGGATCTGTAGTTTTTTCATTTCTGGTTTAAAGTTCCACCTGGCTGCACAAATGAGATGTCAGTCTTTCAGTCGGCTCTCAAAGTTTTTTCAGTTGGCACTGCAGCCATGTTTAGAGTCTGCATTGTATCTCTCCCTAGCAAATCTTAGACAAAACTATCTGTCATAGGCTGCTCTTCCCTGTCTCAGGGTCCTCTATGGCTATGGGTTCAGGTAGTCCTTCTCCGTGGATTTTACCATTTGCTGCTTTCACAAATGTGAGAATTTGCTAGTTTAGCTTGGAGAACGTAGTCAGGGTGTACTACTGTTCTAGCCGCTCCTGTATCGCACAGCAATTTTATCTCGCTTCCTCCAATTAGCAATGTTATTTCTGGTCTTTCTTTGTTGTGTAGCATTAATTCTAGCCCTTCTCCCTCTTCCACCCTCATCACTTCCTCTTCCACTCTCATCACTTCCTCTTTTTCTTTCTCTAGTCATGCTGTCTTTTCCTGATCATGGGAGGGTTAGTTTTTTCTGTTTACACTCCCTAGCCCAGTGGCCCTGTTTTCCACATACATAGCATCCTTCATTTCCTCTCCCTGATCCAACAGCTACAAACCCAACAACAGCAGTCACTAAACCGAGCCGGTTTGTTGGTTCGTTGAGGTGGTCTGGAACAAAGGTCAGACCGGCAGCCTACCGAGACTTTATGCTAAGCTAAGCGAACCAGCTGCTTGCAGAGAGCTGACAATCTGACCGCTATGTCAGACAGTTTGTGCAGTTCAAGTGAAATGCAGTGTTCCTCTGGTGCACCTGGCAGAGGATTCAGAGCTCTGAGATTATCTGTCAGTGTCGGTACAGTAGCAGGAAAACGTCAGATTTGGTGCATGTGAGGAGACGAGCGGCGCTGCGGGGCTGACAGTAGGCCTGAGTCAGACCCTCCAACACCTGAGGGAGCTTCACCAACCTCCATCATCATATCTGTGCATGTGTGTGTGTGTGAGAGAGAGTGTGTGTGCATGTACGTGTGTGTGTGCATGTGTGTGTGCGTGCGTGCGCTCAGGGCGGCTGTGTGGCGTGGAGCTGGAGGAAGGCTGCGATGAGTTTAAGAAGTCTTGACAGCAGATGCCTGCATAATAACACACAGAGAGGACATGTGCATGCAGGAAAATCAAGGACACCACGTCATGCGTGCCAGTCATTTAAAGTAACAGTTTCTCCTCGCAGCTTAAAGCACACAGATTATGTGCAGAAAAGGCTGCAGATGCTGCTAAATGGATTTGTAAAAGAGTGCTGTGAAATATAGCCGAGGACGGATTTAAAACGCTGTCTATGTATTTTGATGAGGTCGAGGCTGCGTTGCCAGGGAGAGGACCTTTTTTTAAAAGTATGATTGGTGGCTGAAGTGCGATTTGTCAGCAAGTGTTTGAGCAGATGCTGATGTGTAGGAGGAGGAGGAGGAGGAGGAGGAGGAGGCCTCAGCTTCAACGCAAACAAGCCAAACATCCACACAATCTGATGTTTGGGATACTTAACAATGCACATTCAGGTCCTGATTCGTCCACAGAGGTTTTTGACTCACTGGCGAAGGCAGCTGTGTGGACATGTCTTTATGTCCTCACTCGTCATCCCGATTCCCTCAGAAAAAGCGTCAGCGGTCGTCATCGCGCAGAGAAACAATCTGAGCGCGCTCACATTCTGAAAGTGGCCATCAGCGTCAAGATGGCAGCAGTTTAAAACGGGCTCCTCGTCCTCCTCACCGTGTGTCTGTGTGCTTTTCTGTCCCTGTGAGGACCCGTCTGTGACCACACTGGGCTGATCCTGACACGTTAAATCACTGCCTGAGGGTTAAAGGGTCACTTCACCCAAATTACAAGGACGAATTTATTATGCTGTCAGTGAAGCAGGAAAGATTCTGTTGTGACGAATGCACCAAAGCTCTTTAAACAGGCAGCGTCTTTGTTTTAGACCTCTGTGGACAATTTCTTTAAGTTTCATGTTTTTTCTCCTTTGTTCTGATTCATGCGGCCTCCTGACAGGAGTTGGGTCAACCAATCAGCTGGTTTGACACTCACATTCACATGAGACATACGTAAATCACTGTGACACAGTAAAAACAAAAGCAGGGAGGACAGACTGACCACAGACGTACTGGGGACACTGAGGTGCACAGACAGGAGGGAAGAACTGAGGGACAGCCTACCAGGGTCCTTATGAGCATGGAAGTATCTGCCTCTGTGTGTGTGTGTGTGTGTGTGTGTGTGTGTGTGTGTGTGTGTGCACTGAATGAGCACTGAACTGGAAAATAACTGTGACTGGAGGAGCCGTGGACCAATCATTGGCCTCCACTGGTCACGAATCACACCTCCAGCTTTACATGCAGCATGGATACCCCCAACACACACACACACACACACACTGAGGTGGGTAGGGTGGAGGAGGGGAAGCCCTTCCCCAGTCTCAGTGTGTGTGTGTTCAAAAGCCCTCAGGAACCCAGATCACCAGATACAAAAAGAAAATCTCTGCTTGTTCACAGCAGCCTACAGAGGATATTAACAACGCATGTATACACACACACACACACACACACACACACACACACACACAAAGCTACCATAACTCAGCAGAGACTGTAGGGGGAGAGAGAGGGGATTACAGCCTCAGGGAAATAATAACAACAACCTCGGCCTGCTCTCAACACACAAAAACACACGCATGTCAGACTCAGGAGGAGGTGTGTGTGTGTGTGTGTGTGTGTGTGTGTGTGTGTGTGTGCTGGGGGGGGGTCAGGGGGAAGCTATCATCAGTGCTGTATGTGTGTGTGTGCTGCAGGAGTGCTGCTGAGCAGAGGACGGAGGGAGGAGGACGAGAGGTGGATTGTGTCGAGGGATTTTAATTGACAGCTGTCCAAATCCCCAGACGGACCCCCCCCCCTCTCTATCACTCTCTCTCTCTCTCTCTCTTTCTATCTCGCTCTCCCCCCTCTCTCATCTCTCTCTCTCTCTCTCTCCACTCTCTCTTTCTATCTCTCCCCCCTCTCTCATCTCTCTCTCTCCCCCCTCTCTCATCTCTTGCTCTCTCTCTCTCTGAGTGTTGGTCGCACGCCCTCCCTCTCCCTCAGACGAGGGTATTAAGAGTGAAAAGCATTAGGAAAAGTGAGGTATTAAGAGTCCTCTGCACTCTCTCTCTCTCTCTCTCTCTCTTTCTCTCTCTCTGTGTGTCTCTCTCTCTCACACACACACACACACAGATACTATGTGTGTATATGCCTCAGTATACATATTGTACACAGATGCAGCATATGCACTCACATATACAGTATATGTGTATATACAGTCAAGTTTCATTCCAATCCATTTAGTTCATGAAAAAGTCAGGGGATCACCGTCATGTTTGTAAAGCCAGTGTGATCTAATGAGGACTGGTGGTGCTTTAGTGTAGGATTTTAACACACATTAGAACATTATCACCTCATATATTAATTCTAATAAATGCCATTGAATTACACAAAGATGGCCGTCGCAGCTCCACTTCCCCCCGCTGAACTAAAGTGAAGCTAAAATATTCCTGATGTGAGTGCTGCCATCTTGTTCTGGTGATGTAATTTGGAGCCACAGTAAGTAGTGGTTGGGAGGTGGAGCTGCAATATCGAGTTCACGCACAGCAGCACTCAGCTGTCAATCATGATGTTTCAGCCCCTTTTAAAAGCATCTCATAACTAACAAACCAAACTGATCAGACAAATGAACACTTGAACAAACATCAGCGTGATAAGAACGACCTCAACTGACAGAAAACATCTTTGGGAAAAATTTATCTGACGTGTACTTTGAGTTTTTATTTTAGATCATGTCCCATCTGCTAACATGGAGGAGGAGGGGCTTATGAGCTGTACTGCAGCCAGCCACCAGGGGGCGATACAGATGCATGGGCTTCACTCATGTCGGCCATCTTTACATTCAGTCAGTGGCTTTAGCAAAAGAGCTGTGCTTGTGTCACAGACATTTGATCTGTTAATGTAAAATGATTGTAATAATGTAATGTACCGTAAACATTTCAGTCATTTTATACAAGATGGTGAAACATTTTGTTCCAGTTCCATATGAATGTCCACAGTCCACAAACACACGAAGCATTAAAGATATGAACATGACACTGCAGCGTCTGTTTAGACTGAACCAGATGCCTTCAGAGCCTGCAGAGAGCTGCACACACACACATTTAAAAGCACATTTACACACTCAGATACGTGTAAACACACACCCCAGGAGAGAAACTAAAAAGGAAGGACAGATTTTTTCAGCATGAGGGAACACCATCCTGCACACTGAATTTCCAACCAGAACATGAACTCACATCACACACGCGCACACACACACACACACACACACACACACACACACACAGAGACACACACACACACACACACACGCACACACAGTCACAGGTTTGCTCTACTATGTGTCTTACTGTGCCTTCAGTCTGCCTTCAGAGGTGGTTATGTAATCTCTGGGCCCTTTTTCACATCAGAAGCATCTGTGAAAGCTCGGGGGACTTGACCATCACCTCACGTCAAACCGCCATGTTTGCTCCCTTCAAACTGCCCATCGAGCATCAGTTCTAAATAATTCTGGTTCCTGCATCAGGACACTTCTGATGATGCTGCAAACGGTCGCAGTGACAATAAATGTGTCGCTCCTGATGTTGACGTCACACAGTTCTCTGAGGTTTCTGTTGCTGACTTGTTGATCCTCAGTTCTAATGACTGCTTTGATGGACTGACTGCTGTGACCCAGAAGCAAGAGTTTGCTGTGATTTCAATGTGATAACAAAGCATAAGACACCACAATCTCCCACCTGACTGTCAGAGGAGGAGTTGCATTGTGGGTAATGGTGAAGAAGAATCCATGAGGAATCTGAAGATGTTACAGGAGTTTAATGATAAATCAGTCCTGATACAGTGAAACATAACTTCATACATAAAGTCATAAGACACATAATTAAACATAATGAAGAGCGTATGTTTTGGTTTGGGAGCTGCTGTGTGTGTGTGTGTGTGTGTGTGTGTGTGTGTGTGTGTGTGTGTACAGCCTCTGTTTGTTTGTTTGTTGGGGAGGGGGCTGAGTTTGTTTGAGAAGTGCCCAGCAGGAAGAGGCTGTCCTACTTTATCTCTCATTAAACTGGTCACACATCAGGGACGTGACTCACAAAGACGCCAATTTAAGTCAAACGGTAGTAGCACCAAATGTGTCCTGAAGGCTTTGTTGGCCTTATTTTATTTTATTATCTCATCGTCTATCAATAGATGAAACCCTGAGGGCATTTCTCTCTCACATCATGTCATCGTATCTCACTTGTTTGTTGTTGAGTGTCTCTCCTCCTTCATGTTTCAACGTTCATTCCCTTCCCTCAGTTTTTGACATCTCCTCCTCTGCTCCCTCTCACCAGTTCGTAGGTTACCATGGCGACACACAGTAGTATTTGCCTGTTGCCAGGGCTCGTCTCCGTGCGAGCGGAGCGTCCCTCCCACGGCGATGTGATGGATTGTGTATCGGATGTGTGTTTTCCATAATGTTGTCTTTTTTCTCCTTGTAAATGGAAGCCGCAGTGCTGCTGTGGAGCCACCGGGTGGGGCTGGAGGCCTTTTGGATGAGAAGGTGACGTGTGAGTGTGTTTGTGTGTGTTGGAAAAACCTTTCGTTTCTCTCTCTTAAATGCCAGTCATGTCCGTGGAAACCAGCGTGTGGACTGCGGCTGGTTTCAGCGACGCTCACCGAGTGCTGGTCTGCCATCCGCAGGCTGCTGCTGGCAGCTGGCTCGTTATCAGCTGGTTAACGGCTTCCTTTGTGAGTGGCTCAGTCTGTAAAACGTCAGAATGGTGAAGAATGTCGAGGTGACGCATTCAAACGTGATGTCTGACAAAAAGTCAGTAAGCTGAGTATGTCCAGCTTACTGTGACAGCAAACAGCAAATCCTCACACTGGGAAAAAATACTCACCTGCCAGGGCTGTTGCTGCTTAAATTTTATTCCACTAATTAATTCTTTAGTCTGCACAAGTGATTGGATATATTTTGCAATTCCATTTATTGGCTTCAGAGTCTATTAATGTTTCCATGTTAGTACATTTATCATTATTTCTTATGTATAGATTACTGATATTTATTTTATGGTTTGGGATGGATTTTATTAATCCCCAATATTTCAGGAAATCAGTTTTCAAATTTTTCATTATTTTCTCTTGGGGGGGGCGCGAGACCCGACCGACTTGGTCCCCCCCAGTGTTGACTGCGTGGCTACGGCCTTGGACTGAGTGTGCTGCTGTAAACACAACTAATGTCGATAAAGACGATGTCATTAAATCAAGTGCAAGAGGTCCTCCATCAGGAGGTGAAGCAGCATCTCCACCTTTCTCAGACGCTCTTCAGCCTCTGCTCCCTCCCTGTCGACTGACACGAGTCAGTCCTCTCAGCTCGTCCGTCCTCTGAAGACGAGTCTCCAAACTGTCCTTTTGTCCTGAAGACTGTTTTGACGTATTATTCACAGCTGCTATTTTTAGAGTTCTGTCTCCAGCCTTTAAAGGCAGTCGGATCCTTACAGTATGTGCACTCACACAAGCAGAAAGCCAGTATGTGCTGTCAGTGTGGATTAAAGACGCGTCGTCCCGTCCTGTGGAAGGCTCCGCTGCAGGCCACGAGCCTCGTGTGACGAAAGCAATGAAAACAAACCAGAGACAAAAAAACAAAGGGTAAGGGGCAGGCTTATGTAAATGACGTGAAGGCTGGCTGCCCAGAGGAAGAGCTGCACGCTCATCTGAGAGTCCTTTAAATATACGTTTTCATAACGTGGTCTTTACGAGAGAGCCACAGCTTCAGGCATCAACAGCAGCAGTGTGCTCTTGAATTACTCGCACTGTGACTTCACCTTTTATTCATGCCAGTTTTGACAGAAATAACTTTTATGAAGTGCACTTTGTGGTGTTTGTGATACTAAAATCCACCTCCGTGTTGTGTGTGGGGTCAATCTGCTTTGCACAGGAAGTTTGGCTGCACGTCCTTAGCTGTTCTGTGTGACAAGCTAACGGCTTTAGCAGAAGATCAGTCATGTGTGATGAGAGCTCAGGCAGAGTGCATGCAGGTAGGCAGTTCAGAGTACAGAGAACAAAGTACTACTGGGCTTATTAGAGGAAATGTGAAGCAGCTGAGTGAGTGGATGAGGAGGGTAACGCGTCTCTCACTTCTCTTAGTCGCATCTTAGTTCATCCTGGTGAGGATGTGAGAGAGGAGGGTGCATCTGCGTCTCCTCGTCTCCTCGCCTCCTCGACGTGTGATTAAAGGTGCAGTGTCAGGACTGAGGGATGTAGTGATCTAATGGAAAAAGGAAAAGGTGTTGTTGTCTCTCTCTACGTGGAAGACTTAAGATTGATTGTGATTGTGATTGTGATTGAAGATTGTGTGGGGACTCGTCTTAGCCCTCGGGCCACCGTGTGCCGACCCTGACACTAAACCCAACCTGCTCCTGTTTACTGAATGTGGACATCAGGGCGTCTATTTGTGTCTGTCTGCCCGGCCGGTAAGTGGCTCTTAGGTTTGTTTTTCTGCTTGCTTTAACTGTGTGCCACACACACACACACACAGAGTCTCAGGTGACAAAATCAGCTGTCGGGTTTTGCACTTTGCACCTTGTAACTCAAGAGTTTGAGTGGCGCCTTCTCTCACTGCGCTGACTGCAGCTCTGTATCATCCATCATTTAAAGGCCTGCTTCAGAGAGCTTTGTTTGGTATCAATCATTTAGTCCTGTTGTCTACATGCCAGCGGACGGCGGACAGAGTGTCCCTGCTGGGGACAAACAGGACGTAGTCTGTCGTCCCATTGGCTGGCAGACCCAAACCTGAGCTCTGCACTTGAACGGTTTACAGCCACCGGGCTGACGTAATGTCCATTTCCCAGGATGCCTTGGATCTGAATGGACTCCATATCCCAGCTGGCAGTGGAGGACAACGTCCTCAGTATCTGTCCCCCACGGTCCTGGTGTCCCCCTCCCAGTTCTCCCATCAGATTAGAGCAGCTGAGAGGGGATTTGGGAAGCCACATGTCATTGACAGCCCATCCTGCTTATCACTGGCACTAATGTAGAAATGTGTCGTTCACGTTGCTATTTTAAGGCCACAGCACACAAATGTTTATGCAGATTATTAGATTCATTCTTCTTCTGCAGTTCGAGGAACAGAACAGATTCCCAAACGCATTTCAGGGCTGAAATGGTCTTTAAAGCAATTGTGTGAAGCTTCCAAAACGTACAGATTTCACCAAAACCAACCTGAGATACAAACACCTGACGTGTGTGACGTGAACCAAAGAAGGAAAACCGTTTCAGTCCAGCATCCACGGGTGGAAGTTTTCAAAATGTCCTGCCTGAACCGAAACAAATAGTGACCCTTTCTCAGCGTCAATAACAGTTTGTTGGCAAGCTTTATGGTCAGAGAGAGACAGGCAGACAGACAGACAGACAGACAGGAAGTCCAGCATGTCTCTGCTCAAATGCCAATCAAACTTTAACAACCTTTAAACTTTGCATGTTGAGACTGATGTGCCTGGAATCACAAACTCAACAGCTAAAACATCTGGTTTTAATCGTCTCTTTAGGTCCACCCTCGTATTAAAAAGTGTCCAGACGGACAACATGTCAGCTGGTCTGTCAGTACGTCCCGACCTCCTGTTTGTCCGTCAGCACTACGACACAAACAGTGTGTCTGTGTGGTGTGACAGCCTCTTTGTGCTTTGCATTTAGTCCAGTTTTGGCTCTGACGAATACATTTTCCAAACATGTTAGCAAACTGATGCCTGCTTCCACATCCTGCAGACAGCGAGCTACCGGTCGCTGCCGGACACACTGAGACAGACGGCGAAGGAGGTTTTGAACGTATGAACGTGACGTCCGGTGGTCTCCGCGGCTGATCTGCTGATAACCTCCTCTCCTCTTACTCGTACAGTAGAGGCAACAAACTCAAGAAAGCTCAGATGTGAATATTTTATGACCTAAAATGATACAAGAAGGGAACAGGACACCGGACGGAGAGGAGCTGTCTCCTCCACGCTGTCCCCCAGCCGTCCACCTCTGACAGGATGTCCAGAGCGTCTATGGGACCTTACAAAGGGTGGACACGTATTCTGTCCACCTGTCCATCTGTCCTCCCACTGACTCTGCTGTGAGCTCTGAGCTGTAAACTCCACAGGCAGATCAGTCAGATGTCAGTCAGTCCATCACTTCAGGCCTGACTGTCATATCTCACCCACTCTGAGACGGATGTGGAACACTTTTGGTTCAGCGCCATCATCGGGTCAACATCATAAAGGTACTTTTTAGGAACTTGAATAAATGAACTGAAAGCTTCTTCAGAACATGACTTCACCTGCGACATACTGATGCAGAGCAGAAATCCTGCTGGTTCTGGTCTCTTCGTGCTGTTGGACGTCACGCCGTGAGCCCATATGGACGCTGGCACTCACAGTTATGTGTCAGCAGACAGAGGGAGGGCTGAAACCCAATGAGCCAACTGTTCTCTGCTGTGTCGGCCTGTCTGGAGTTTAGTGTTGAAGGGAAGCCGGCACTGCCTCCCCTTGCCTCCCCCCACCAGCTCTCCTCCTCTCTGCCTGAATAGATTGATGCCAGCTCAGGTGAGAGCTGGAAGGCTTCAGTGGAAAATGAAACTCGAGGAGACAGCGGGGCTATTAGGTTGGCCACGTCTGTGTGAGAGACGCGATGCATGTGGGTGGATGTGAGTGGGTGTTGGCAGCTTGTGCCGGCGGTGCACCCACATCATGCAGCAGCTCTCCGAGGTCAGTGATTTTCAGTGGATTCAGCTTTGTGTCCGAGCTGACATCTCACTCTGACGCCGCACAAAGGAGTCATTTCATTCCGGTCCAAAGTTCAGTCCAGAAAGCTGCAAATTACAGGCTGAGTCTGGGGACATTTTCTGTTTCTTTCTCTACAAACAAAGCCCATGTTCAGAATCAGACCAACAGAGAATGTTTCTACTGGTCTGATGTACCTCAGAGTGCAGCTCACGTCGACTCAGTCCCATCCGATCAGAGCTGATCGACGTGTCAAACCTCCAGGTTCATCATTCGGATGAGGGTCAGATGGGCTGGATACTGTAGAAGTTCTTGGCCTTTTAAGTTTTTTCTCCAAATAACAGCAGGAGTGGAGCACCTGAGTGATTCAGGTTTGGGTGAGATCAGCCTGCTGGCAGATTTCCTCTCCAGCTTCAGAGAGATGGAGCCCAGCTTGACCCTGCAGCTCAGCTCCTGCAGACGTTATGCAACCAGAGCAGGACTGCAGAGG
Organism: Scatophagus argus; assembly: GCF_020382885.2. Classification (NCBI taxonomy): domain Eukaryota; kingdom Metazoa; phylum Chordata; class Actinopteri; family Scatophagidae; genus Scatophagus; species Scatophagus argus. The sequence goes on along the minus strand of NC_058514.1, from coordinate 878,172 downwards.
GAGAGGGCCTTTTATCCATTATACATCCACCTTCCACATAATAAAGATTCCAACAGTGTCAGATTCACCACCGAAATCACTAGTAGAAAAGCAGCCTCAGCAGCAGCTACATGTAGTCTGTCCTGCAGTGCCGTCTCTGATTTGGAGTTTTTATCCCACCATGCAGCTCTTAAACACAACGGACATCTGTGTACTGTCGCACCCCCACCTGCTACGCCCACAAAATGTTGTAGTTAGCTAATGGTATGCTAAATCTCGCCATTGGAAGTGATGCTTGTTAGCAAGCTGGTTGGACACACACGCTAATGATTTCTTCATATGAACTCCTTATGAGGTTCCCAGCATCCATACTGAACATTGCTCATGCTTTTATCTTAACTCTCCTTCCTCCTCCAATAGCAAACCTCTCAGTGTTTGTTGGTCTACCTCCTCCTCCTCCTCCTCCTCCTCCTCCCCCTCCTGCTCTGTTTCCTTCTGTTTTTCTCTGTTGTTTTCTCTCCTCCTCTGGTTCTCCCCCTCCATCCACCCACACTAACCTAACATGCACTCTGCCCCAGGCTCCCTCTCAGTCTCCACACACTCCGCTGCTCTCATGCTCAGCACACACACTAACATTTACTGTATGCCGCAGTGGTATACTGCCTCAGTGTGATTCATGCAACACAAAACAGCATCTTATAAAAACAGTGTAGGAATTAGTGTCAGAAAAAGCAACAGGATTTACATCCAGCGGAGACGTGGAGTGGATGAGTAACCGTCGTCCCTCTGCAGAGAACAAATGTGCCACAGTCTGTTAAAGCAGCAGAAGCAGGACACTACATGATACCAGCCTGAGCTGATGTAAGGCATCCAGAACCGCAACCTGTGCTGCTGGAGAGCTGATGGGTTTATTCTGTTCAGCGGGGGACAAAAGACATGTCATCTGGACGCCTCGTGACGTCCTGGCAGAAAGTCAAGTGTTTTGGAACATCTTGTCTTCTCTAGCTGAGTTTGACAAACAAAACGACACAGCGTGCTCAGACAAACCAGGTGAGCTGACCTGTCACCTGTCATCTTTCTCTCTGTGACAAACCGACACTCAGACGGCTTAACTGTTATGCATAAAGCAAACAACACGTCATCACAACACACAAAATCACTGAAGACATGTACATGTTGTTCACGTGCCCCTCGGTGAGATCAACACAGCGACCACCTGAACAGCCTGAGTTATCGACCTCATTCTGTGGGTCGTTCTGTTACATGAGTTTACATGGAGGCGTTTCAGATGGCACCTGGGAGCTGAAGGTGCAGCTGTTAGCAGCACGAGGGCTCTTGGTGTCGAGTGTTGCTGCGGTCGTGTCGTGCAGCGGAGTGTGTGGTTGCAGCCATTGCACAGACTGCTGAGGGTCGTATTCTTAGCTCAGGAAGAGGAGCTCGACTCTGACTCAGACTGCTGACTGCGGCACACAGTATGGAGTCCATACTGCAGCGCTGCAGCATTAAGGTCACCGGCGCTGAGGCAGGACTCGCTCATGGCGTCCTCAAGCACAAACAACTTCCTGTTTGTTTCCTCATTCACTTCCTCTTTGCTCCTCTTATGAGCTTCTCCTTGCGTCTGTTTCCTCTTCCCTTTCTTAGCTGACATCTTGTTTCTTTTGTTTGTTTTACTTCCTGTCTCATCTCGTGTATCTTTTCTTTCTCTCTTTCCTTTTTTCCTTCTTTCCCTAACTTTCATCTGCCAGCCTGCCTTCTCGCTTCTTCTTGCTTTTTCTCAACTTCCATATTGTTTCTTCCATATTCTTCTATTTATTTCACATTATAACCTTCACTTCCTTTCCTTTCCTTCACCTTGTGTTTGTAATCAATAAAACGTCTTTCTTAACTTTTCTGAAACTGTTTTTATGCACAAAGATGACGTCTATATTGCAGTCATGAAAAGTCTCAGAAAACTTAAAGAAAACTGTCCTCAGTTTAACTTTTGTATCAGCTCTCACTAAGCGTCCTGATGAACTGCAGTGTTGGATTTTAACCCTTGTTTCAGTTGTTGCTCAGCAGGTCTTCTGACACCCTGAGCTGCCTCACATGCCGGACTATTTTCGAGAGGACACGACATGCTGCTGCCGTTGTTTGTTCCTGGAGTTTGACTTTGTGTTGATCCTGCACCAACAACTACACCAGGAAGTGCAAAACAGAGGAATAAAACTCTGAAGCCACGTTGGTATCCAAATATCATCAAAAATATCATCAAAGAAGAAAGAGGTGATCTTTATCTCAAATTCACACCATATTAAACAAAAATCACCTATGTTGTTGATTTTTAAATTATATTTTAATACTGAATATTTGAAAAGACAAAAGTGAAAAGGAGAATGCGAAGTCATTAAAGTCCCTGTTGGTGTAATGGACGGGTGGCCCAATTCTTTTGTAGTTTGGGTCCATAAAATGGCAGAGTGAAGCAGTTAGCTCGTTAGCTCCATCAGCTAGCGGTTAAATAAAAAGTACTGTGTGGAATAATAAGAAAAGTTCAGCCGTGAAGCTCTGAAGATCAACTTGTTACCTTAAATTAAGGCACAAAAGGAAAACTAGATGTTCTGATGAACATTTAGATTATTCTTCTGACTCACTGCACCAGAAAATACGTTCATAACAGAAACGTCAGGCCGACAAGTTTCGTTTTCTTTTGGCTTAATGAGGACATGTTGTTAATTAACATACATGACAAGTCACCACAGACCGAGTGTGGACTCGAGAAACCTAAACATAATTCATAGGAAACAGAGCTGATTTCATATTTTTATTGTGAACTTTTTCATCTCTTGTGACTGTGATGGTCCCAAACTCTGAGCCGACTTTGCTGTTGTGGTTGTAGTTCCCAGTGGCTGCCAGTAGTTGTCACTAAACAGCAGCTGGAACCTCCCAGAGATCAAACGATCCAAACTGATCCAAACTGACTGTCAATAACGAACCAACAGCACAATCATAGCTTTCAAAATTTATTGAAACTGTTGCAACATGATGAGATCAGAATGGACACGAGTTGTCGACTAACCTTGCATAGGTTACACACTATGCCTCACCAACGAATGACAAACAAACTGCAGCAAGAACCCAAAGAAAATAAAAGAGAAGTGAGAGTCTCGTGGACTGCGGGGCTCAGGGAGGATCTCAGCAGCCCAGCGGAGAGTCAACGACTGCATTCAGTATGTTTCAGACGATGTCTCCAGGACTCGAGCTTCTAGTCGTCGCAGTCGGGATGACACTTTGGCTTATGACTGTAAGTCAGGACGACAGGGAACACGTGGACTACTGCCAAATGAAAAACTGAACCCAATTAGTCCCAAAATCACCTGCAGATGAACGCAGACCAGTTTGATGAGAGAAACAATGCAGACGTTTTAACAACATCTCGCGTATGAGCAGAACTGAACCACCAGCATTCATTTATGTGAACTTCATGCAGTTAGATCGCACTTCCTGTTTGCACTTCAACAATACTTTCCATGCATCAAACTCCTCGGTGCATCACCATCACCATCACCATTGTCATCATCATCACTGGTGTCACGGCTCTTTAAATCACAGACCTTCTCATGAACACATCAACTAACGCAGAGTTTCTCAGCCTGCTTATTTTTAGCTTGACTTGTGGCTGGACGTGTCTGAGTAACCTGAACTCCACTGGGACCTTTGAACAGTAAAAATAGTTTCAGGACATCAGATTAGGGACTTCTGATGCACCTTTGTTTTCAAATTAGTTCATTTTTTGTGAGTAAAATGTAATTTACAGGCTCATAATCTGTGAAAGTCTTTTCAGTTGAAATCCACTCAAATTTGGAAACTAAGAATTCGGGCTTGGCAAGAAAAGAAATAAAAAACTCAAGTTAACTAACTTTTTGTCAGTCTAAAAGTCTTCATCAGCAAATCCACACACACCTTAATGGACCTTCACTCACTTCTTTTCACCATTTTTAATGTCAAGGACAAACTCTAACTCAGTCATTCGTTTTCTGGTCTGAAAGTGAGTGTTTAATGGGCATTTTTACATCACGTCTTTTTATTTTATTTGCTCTTTAGAAGCTGTTTTTTCCTCTCAAAGTTGAACCCCATACAAGCCTTGTATGGGGTTAATTTCATGTCTTGCAACATTTTATTTTGTCTGAACTACAAAAGGGAAGCAATTTAAGAACTTTTAGTGTTTGGAAAGATTAGCAGTAAATATTAAGCAGATAATTTTATTCTTTAATAATGTGTTTTAGACAGCTGGTCCAAGTAGATTAAAACCACTCAGGGTTTTCATTCAAAGCCGTGATGTCAGGATTTTTATATTGACAAAACGATTGTGTGTAATCTGAAAAAGAATGGACACCAACCCTGAACGTAGCTGTCAGTGAAAACACGTCAAAGATCAGCTGATCCCAAAACGTCCTCTCAGGGTTGAGAAACTCTGCGCTGATGGCTTTCGTCAGCAGTCCAAGAATATTAGACCAGAGTTAAACCCAAATATTCTCCGCAGAAACTGCAGATCAGTTGCCCGTAAATGAACTTTTGGGTCATTTTTGGCAGTTGGAAGCTTGTAAAATATATCATATTAACTGTAGAGAGCAGGACTTTTAATTTGGAAGGAAAAGAGAAAACCTCCTTCCTGCATACCCAACAACAGATTAAAAAGGTCAACACACTGCAGAGTCTTTCCACACATGTGAAAAGGTTTTTTGTGTCGTATCATCTGTCTGTTAAGCTAAAAACTAGAAAACTTCATTTGGTCCCTTCAATGGTGCACATGATATGACTCAAACTTTGGCCTAAAACACAACGAGAACGAAGAAACTGAATTTAAAACCACGAGACGACCAGCTACCCTAATGTTGCTTTATCATCGCTAATTTCAAACAGCTGTCAAGAAAATATAGAAGCTCTGTTTTACGTGATTTTCTCTCTTAAAAAAGTTGTGAAGTTTGTGTTTTTGCTCCCTCAAACCTACTGCATGTTGGACGTGTAGCACCGTCGTTTTTTATTCAATTGTTTCAGTTTTCATTTTAAAGGGATTTTTTTCTTCACGCGTTCAGCAGCAGTTCATGAAACAAAGCGGTTGATGACACACAGCTGCTCCACTGCAGAGCAGAAACACCAACAACAAAATAATAATTTCGATTAACAAGCGTTTAATCCTTCAGTTGAAGATAACGCGAACGATCAGACGGTTGTAGCTGTGACTCCAGAGGAGCTTCAGGCTGGCAGACATTTGATGTCCGTTTGTTTGTTTGCAGCAGCACTGACGATTCGGGTCTTCAAAATGATTTCGGCCTCATGTTCAGGCTCAGCTGACCTGCTGCGCTCCCAGGGAAACTTATGACAAGGATACAAACTCACCTCAGCTTTGTTGAGTTCAGGAGGAGCTGCTGTTGGCCTGCTGGGTGTTAAAGCTCCCCTAACAGCTGATTTGAGCTGCTCTGATTGGACCTGAGCAGAGCTGCACAGTCCTGAGACCAGGTGTGAGGTGAAAACACCTGAGAGGAGGAACCTGCAGGGTCGTGACAGGACCAGACTCACTCGTCAGCTTTAAGCTGTCTGGAGCGTTTGGCTGGGACGATAAACCTGCAGGCTCTGCTGCTGAGCTGCTCCACAGAAGGAGGACGTGGCTGAAGTTAGTTTGTAAAACACGGTCTTCACTTTCAGGTGTCTGTGATCCGTCACGACACTATCAGTGACAAACTAAATGTAAAGAGTGTGAACAGCGATGGAGCCTGACTATGCGGGAGCACATACTGAAGACTGAAGTCTAAGACAAGTCTGCCTCAGTGCTACCGTCATGTTGTCCTCCTGAAACACAGCACAGCGTTTTCCTCTCAGGCCATGTGCTGCCTCCTCCCAGCCACACCGACAGCAGCAGCAGCGGCAGCAGCCATTTTGCTGGCATGCAGAGTGACTAATGCCTGTGGTAATGTTCACACGAGTGCCGAGGTGCAGGCTGACTGCCTCAACTGTGCTCAGATTCATCAGTATCCCTACATTCACATGTGAGCTCTCCCAGGCACAGAAAACCTTTACCTCCCCCTAATGTCTTTAGCCTCAACGACCGTCCACACACCGAGGACATGCTGGACAAAGTAAGCCTTAGTCAACCATATAAAACACTGCAGTGCTGCGGCCGAGATGCAGTCTGATGGAGATACGGCAGGTTGGAAAACGACTCGACCGCAGTAACAACAGCGTCGTCACACGACTCAGGAGCTGCGGACTCGAAGGGCTCGTTCAAGCTTACAAGCAGGGTTCGTTTCTCAGCATTCTGGTCCCTGGATTCAGAGACTGGCCGTGTTTGGCGCAGCCAGAGGACGTCGTACAGGCTCTGCTGATGGTGGAAAAGCACTGGAGCCGCTGGTTCGAGTCCTTTGAGATGTTTCGTGCTGCGGTCAGAGCCGCAGCTTTGAAAGTCTTTCGGTTTTCAGTATTTTGGGAGATGTGGAGGTTTTTACAGCCTGTTCTTGGATGTATGTGTTCGAACGTTTGTTTCTGTATTACTGACATTAAATGGCAGATCGGGTGCTGTTCTTTAAATCCCATGTTCTGAGTCAAACAACACTATGAGGTGTTGTGCGTATCACAGCCTGATGCTGCCATGCTGTCCCTGCTTCATCACCATGAACACACACACATCGTCCTGCTGCCACAAATACTCACTACACAATAGCACCAAATGTGGATTAATCCGCCTCTGGAAATAGTCCCTAATGCACAAATGTACCGTTTCCTCCTGTTGGTTTGGTAAGTGAGCCCCTGAGCAGCTGCAGGAACCAAAGGGCTCGAAGCAGAAAGCCACAGACAGGAAGTTGGAACAAACTGAGAGACGGACTAACATGCTGCTTTGGGTCTGCATGCAAACAATCCATATTGTAACTCTCTGAGTGGCTAACTGAGCACCGCAGCCATGTGTCACCAACCAGGACTCATGTGAGCTTCTGTACGCCCAAAAATCTCTAATATATTCTTTCTCCAAACGTATTTGTCAGTTACCCTTTTCTTTCCAGATGTGCAGGAAGCAGATGTGCATCTTTATGGCAGGAGGAAACAAGCTGCACTCAGTAAGCTCTTCGCTGTCTGTCGTAACGGGAGGCACTTTAGTCAATCCTATAATGAGACGGGGTTCAAGGCACTAGAAACTAATTGTAGATATATCTATGAAATTTGTTAAATTTTACTGCTTTCCTTCTCAACACTGTTTAAAAGTCAAATGCAGAAGAAAAAAATGGGGTCACAAATCACATAAAATGATCCCATGCACTCAAAGCTTTAAATAAATGAAAAAGAGGATGTAATTTCTGAAATGTCATTTTTTTAAAAGAGATCATCAGAAATGTCTCCTCCTCTTTTTTCTTTTTGTTTTTTTCCAGCAGATTTGTCCCCTTCGGCAGTTCGCTCCGTCATGCATCCCCTTGTTAGCTTGACAACAATGAGGAGAATCATCATCGTCATCATCATCGTCATCATCGTCATCGTCGTCCTCCAGCTCATGAGGTCCTTCCACAACTGCAAGCAATTTAATACTGTAGTCATGCACTGAGTATACACAGCTATACCATAGCTAATTAGGCCATAATGTTTGAGTATTTTGACATGCCATGATCTTCAAAAAAGAAGTGTTCCTGTTCCCTTTAACATTCAACACGTAAATGCTTTAAAATAACTTAAACAATAATAAATAGCCAGTGCACTTTTGGTGAAACCAAATGAGAGAGGGAGAGAAAAATAAAACTATGATTCCAGGAGGAGAAAATGAGAGTCAACGAACAAAAAATGTAAAAAACAAAAATGAGGTAACGTCTTGTGCATGCCAATACAAGAGAGAAGAGAGTCTCCACATGCTTCTATATAAAGGAGTGTTGCATGGCATCATACAGGGAGCCTCCGGTCGATCTGTAGCAGCAGCAGTGCACATAATCCTCCACGAGGCTCGGCACACTTCCTGTTCGTTTCTGATAAGGTGCCTAAAATAAAAAAAAACATCGACCGACGTCTTGGGCCCAGTTTTCCAAAATGTCACCGGACGTGAATCAGAACAACACGTCTGAAGTTCAGCTGTAATCCACTGAAAAGTCGTGTTCTTCAAATCCCAGTTGGGCTTCATTGTCTTCTTGTATCCTATGAGTCGACTGCACAAAGCCTGGAAGGTGTCAGGGAGACTTCCTGTCAATTCTTGTGTCAAATTGTGTCTTAATCTTTTTAAAATCTTTTCATTTTATTTATCTTTTGTTTATATATTTTTGTAGCTGCCTTTAATTGTCGCTGTACTGTACTGTCCTATTATTGTATTCTCGTATGATCTGTTTTACTTCCTGTTCAAAGAGAACATTATTCATGGTTGCACTATGAAACTAAAGGGGTTTTCCATCAGTTCGGTGTTGTACTTCTATGGAGGGCGACTTGTGAGAAACATATTTTAAAGATAATGGATATATTGGTGCAACAAAAACCAAAATATCAAAATCAAAGCAGCTGAGGTCCAAATCTCAGGACTTTTGGTCCCTCGTTTGGGGCAAGAGCCAAAACCTTCAGTTTCCCAAAATGGACTTGATTGACGTTTCCTGTCTGGTAAACACATCTTTCGACAAACCTCCAGTTTGTGACCAAAAACCAAAATAGTCCCAATGACATCACTGTGACATAATTTATCGATCTTGAATACGTTATATATATATATATATAGATATATATCCCCTTCAGTTTGAGGGAATAACATAATTCAGCGTTACAGCTGTCTAAAATTAGTAAGTCATTTATCAGAAATGTTCCCCCCGACACCTGCTGATCTTTGAACTATTGCCTAACAACTCTGCCACTGTGTTGTCACCAAATAACTGAGCCTTGACCTTTTTAAATTCCCATGTGTGCTTTAAACTCTGTAAGTATCCAAACATGTTTGAATGCAAAAGAAGAATAAAATGCACCAATGGAGATAAAGCGTCCAGGTATTTCTACAATATGTACACTGGTGCGTTGGACGCCGCCTCACACGTCGGTGAGCAGCTTCCCCTTGTTCACACAGTTCTGGCTGGGAGCCGTGCAGTTGGCAGTCCGAAGGTTTGCCTCCCTAAAGTTATCGATGCTGTTGTTCATGTCCTCGTCGATCTCCATGTACTCCGACTTGCTGACCACGGAGGAGCTGCGGCGGCTCGAGTTGGTGTCCGACGCCAAGTTCTGGTTGCTGACATTGAGCAGCTGGGCCTGCTCCTCGCCCTCCGTCTCCCGGTGGTAGAAGTAGTTGAAATTGGACACGATGACGGGAACTGGGAGTGCGATGGTTAACACTCCAGCGATGGCGCACAGCGAGCCCACGATCTTCCCTCCGATGGTCACAGGGTACATGTCCCCATAGCCGACGGTCGTCATGGACACCACGGCCCACCAGAAAGCATCCGGGATGCTGGTGAAGAACGACTCCTTCTCCTCAGCCTCAGCGAAGTAGACGGCGCTGGAGAACAAAATCACCCCAATGAAGAGGAAGAAAATGAGCAAGCCCAGCTCCCGCATGCTCGCCTTCAGAGTTTGCCCCAAAATCTGGAGCCCCTTTGAATGTCGGGACAGTTTAAAGATCCTGAACACCCTCACCAGACGGATTACCCTGAGAATAGCCAGAGATGTGGCCTGTTCCCCTCCTCCTTTCCCCTCCTTGTTGCCTTGGTCGTCAGCCAGCTCTGTTCCAAGCGTGATGAAGTACGGGATTATAGCCACAATATCGATAGAGTTCATCATGTTTTTAAAGAATGCTGCCTTGCTGGGACAAGCAAAAAAACGGACTATGAGCTCGAAGGAAAACCAAATGATGCAGAGCGTCTCCACCACAAAGAAAGGGTCTGTGAGGATGTTTGGGTTGTAATACACGGTGGTGTTCCCCACCACCTGCAGCCGCTCACTGGGATCCTCCTTCAGCTCTGGTAGTGTCTCCAAACAAAATATGACTATAGAAATAAGAATAACCATTACTGAGACGATAGCGATCCCCCGGGCGGGCCCTGAACTCTCCGGGTGCTCAAAGAGCAGCCAGATCTGCCGCTGAAACTCCTTCTCCGGCAGCGGCCGTTCCTCCTCTCTGATAAATCCTTCGTCCTCGCGAAATTTCTCCATGGCCTCCACGCCAAGTTCATAAAACTTTATCTCCTCTGAGAACATATCCAGGGGCACATTGACCGGTCTTCTTAGCCTTCCTCCGGACTGGTAATAATACAAGATGGCGTCAAAACTGGGCCGATTGCGGTCAAAGAAATACTCGTTTCGTAAGGGGTCAAAGTAGCGCATCCTCTTCTTGGGGTTCCCAAGGAGAGTGTCTGGGAACTGGGCGAGAGTCTTCAGCTGGGTCTCGAAGCGCAGCCCCGAGATGTTGATGACCACCCGCTCGCAGCAGTCATGGTCGTCGTGGTCGTTGTGGTCGTCGTCAGGCGGGTAGGGGTCCTGCGGGTGTCCCGGCAGGGTGGAGGTCTCGTCCATGTTCTCTGTGGACACCACGGTCATCCTTCCTGACGGGTGGCGGACAGGAGGAGGAAGCGGCGTGAAGGTGAGGAGCAGCAGGTCGGAGGGAAGAAGCCTCTACTGAGGCCAGCAGCTACGCAGAGCTTCCTTCTCCATCATCATCATCATCATCATCACCGCCATCTCCGATCTGAACATCTTCTTTCTCTCTGCGGCACTTCGTCCTTCACCTGCAAGAGGGTGAAACAAACTGCATCGAGTCTTCTCACAGAGATCTCCCCTCAGCCCTCATGTATATCTGCTCAGCAGCAACAGAAAAACATCATGCAGTGCAGTACAGTAGCTGCAGTTGCTGTATTTTTACTGCATACACCAGTACTCAAGTTTGCAGTCCTGCTGTGCTGCCTCGCTGCGAAGGCAGTTTCAGCTCATACATCAACTGTTGTCCGGTCAGATAAATATTTCACACGTTCAAATGAGCAAATGAATATCCTTCAAATCTACAATATTCTCTCAGATATGGAAAGGATTAATAAAAGATGTACCTGTCTGGGTTGGAGAGCAGCAGATGGAGGGAATGTCTTCACCCTGCGCACCTTTCCCAACTTCTGCTTTAACACCGATCTCGTTTTACAGTCTCTGAAAAATTAATAGACTATGTTGACTTGGTTAACATCCGTATCCTCTTGGTGTAGTTTTTCAGCGTCGATCGGTGCAGCCCGCAGCAGGAGGAGGAGGAGGAGGAGGAAGAAAAGGAGGCTTCAGACGGCTTTGAACCGTGGCTCAGCACCAAAAATCCTGACTGACAGTTTATTAAAATCATGCTGAAAATGAAGCAGGCGGAGGACGAAATTATTAGAAACCAAGCCGGATGGAGCACCCAGTCTGATGGAGAGAACCGGGAGGACTGGACACTGCAGCATCAGCAGAAAGCGGCTCTCCTGTCGGTGAGCTGCGGGTAAAACAGCAGACAGAAAAACACCGCGGAGGATTCAGAGGAGAACTGCTGCAGGATCCCGCACTACAGGACGCAGAGGACGCGTCTCCGCTCATCTGGAAGCACATTGCAGGATTTCATGTAGAGGAAAAAGTGCGTGAGGAGGGAGGGAGGGAGGGGTCAGGAGAGAGTGAGTGAGGGAGTGAGTGAGGGGAGCGACGAAGAGGAGAGGAGGGGGGGTTCGACGCAATGCAGACAGACTGTAAAACACATCGGCTCTACAGTAGAGTCCGTGTGCAGCTGAGGGCTGCGGGCTCTCCGCTCCTCTGGACTCACTGCAGCTCCTTATGTAAGCCGCGTGATGGACGGACTCGAACACGCAACCCTCCGCAGGTTTCAGCTCCCAGTCCGAGGCTGGACTGGAGGAATCTGGAGGAAGCGGCTCAAGCGGGCTCCCATAATTGGCTGCTGAGCTGTTTGCGACAGTCAGGCCCGCATGTCGGTGTAAATATCCCGGTGTTGCTATGGCAACAGGGAGAAACCAGCAGAGCGATATTTTCTCTTTCAGTGTGAGTCTGATGGGCTTCAGTGAAGAGAGCGATCAATAAAGTGATAGATTGATCTTTTATGTAAGCCTTTTAATGCCAGGTGAGGCAAAAAATATGAAAGGAAAAACAAAGATAGTTACAGGAAGGCAGATGTTTCACTTTTAATCAAAATCAGGACTTTTAAATTAGACATTTGGAGAAGTAAAGCTCAACATTTAAATCATGAGATAGTCAAATTGATGACCTTCCAAACGTAAATTAAAAATGTTTATACGTAAATAATTCCAATACTTCTGGTTTAGTGACTTAAGGTTTTGTTTTATGCACAATGATGAGCTACTGGAGTCCAATAGAAAGCGAAATGCTTTCGCTTTCAAAAACATGAAATTATAATGTCAATATGACAGATTACTGAGTCAAGAGTGACGTTTTATCATTATGAGACTCAGAAGTTTCAAAAAGCTGAAAGTCATGACATAAAGTCAAAACCAGAAGTTTGACTCTGAGCTGAATTACTTGATTCTTGAGTTATACTCGATACCTTTCATATGTTTTATTTTCATCAACTTTTCATCCACTTCTTCTTTTGACGATTTTACTCAGCTGATGTTTACTGTTTGTTGTATTTTATTTCATACAATTAAAATAAAGTTTGCTCACTCACACTCAGCTCTCACAGTGACAACATCTGAAAGGTGAAGATATTTGTTATGTGTCATGTAAAAAGTGAAATATCTGCAGTCTGATGCTGATTTCACATGTAAGAGTAATCATGAGAAGTTTCCCAGGAGGAAGAAGAAGGAGGAGGAGGAGGAGGAGCAGAAGAAGAATCCCCAGCCCCGCTGAAGCATTAAGCTGATAACAGATAACCACTGACAGTTTTAGTTTGGCAGAAATCATTAGAACTCAGAGCTCGAGCCTGAAACTGCTTCGAGGCTTAATTTGACTTTATCTGAGACTCAGCTTTACTCCACGGCAGCTTGGAACTTATCTCACCTGTGCTGTTAAAAAGGTCAGGTGAGAAGGATGAGTATAAGCCCTCAGATTCAGCGCCTGAGAAAGGTGAAAGAGGCGCCATCCAGAAAAGATCTTTGCTTTGCCGTGTGGCGGATTCATCAGCTGACTTCATAATTCAGTCCCGTCTGAGGGGTGGAAACAGTCTGAAGAGGCTTTCAGGTGTTAGTCAGCAGCTGGAAGTTATTGTAAAGTGCACCAAAGCTGCAGGAGAAGGTTTGTGTTGTGTTGTTGGTAAATAGCTAATGTGTTCAGTATACTGTGATAACACCTACCTGCAAACTTCATTCTTATTTTTTGGCCGATTTATTGGTTCTTTTGCCCTGCGAAGGAGCTAAGATCACTTTGCAGCCTGAAAGGAAAATCTTGGGGCAAAATATCTCAATTTGCTATGAGGTTTGACCATCTGAAATCTGTCATCTACGCCTGACAGGCAGAATTCAGGGCACAGGGTGAGAGAGTGTTTATTTTACAGTGTACAGATTAAGTGAAAAGTTCAAACATAAAAAGTTGATCCAGTGAAAAAGTAAGTGAATATTTATTTATTTGGTTTTCAAAATAAAGTTCCAACTTCCTTCACAATAAAAGCATTTAGCACAAATCTGAAGTGAAAGGAGGGAGTGTGTGCCCTTATCAGGCTCTGCAGAGGATGAAGGTTATCCTGTGAGTCTGACTGAACTCTATTTGTAGTTACAGTGTTAGTTTGTCACTGCCATCTGACAGCTGGAGGACTTCCTGCACGGCTGCTCCCACCAAGACGTTGGCTTCACATCCCGCTGAATTCCTGAAAACTAAATTTAGTTTGAATACGTGCCAGCAGGTCTGAAATCCTCTCTGGATGATGAACATACAAATCCAACTCATTCACAGCCTCCTGTGCTTCTTGGGCTTGTTAGTTCACATTCTGAAGTGGATCTAAGCTGCCACATGCTGAGCCCTGAGGCCTAAATCAGACTGAAAAGAGAAAAAATGGCTTCGTGTTCAGTCGTGCATGTGCAGCCAATCTGCACACATGCCAAAGATTTATGATGGGCCTCGATCCATATGTTATTGTAAGCTTTGACCTCAGAGGTGTAATGGGCAGGATTATAATCCAGTTTGACTTTAGCTGAGGCGAGTGTCTTTGTCAGGGCTTTTTACACATGAAGGTCGTTAAGGATTTGGTAGTTTGGAAGCAGAGTTAAAGATACAGTTTAAACAAGCCCCAGCCAGATTTACAGTAAACTGGCCTTTAAAACCAAAGGAGTGAAACCCCTCCCACAGCAGGTGAAGCCTGCTCTGAGGTGGTAAGCAAGTTCAGATCTGACAGCAAGACTCCAGACTCCAGAGGGATTCATGGACGACACACACGGCCACATGAAAACGTGAAAACCTGACGAGGAGAACAGCGAAAGCGCTCGCACACTGCTGAGCACACATATTCACACACTGACACGACTGCACAGATGCACCTGTGACGGCGTTCTCCGAAGCCTGGACTCGCTATCTCGTGTTAGCTGATACTCAGGCTGCTGCGGCACAAAGGACTGCTGCTATAACCAGCCCAGCGTCGGATTACGGCCGCTTCACCGGCACTGAAACTGAAGATGGATGGAGGGCCGAGCAGCCCCTCAAATCCTTCCTCAAAATGAGTGGAAAGTTTAGCGCACACATGAACTCTTACCCCTCTCCTCCATCTGCTGCTCGGCCAATCAGCAGCCGGTGACTGCGCTCGCTAAGCTCCTGTAGGCCCCGGTTTCCTCCGCTGGGAAGCAGTGATTGGTGTGAGGATAAGTTTCTTAATGTCAGAGAATCAATTTGAAAGCAGGCGTGTTGGTCAGCGAGTGACAGACTGAGACTGCGTCACCTTCTCACAGATAACCACATCGGTCTGTCAGGACTTCCTGTCATGTCACCGTTGTGGTTGTGGTTGCAGTTTGGTTATGTTTTAAAAACTGCTTGGTTGTGGTTAAGGATTAAAGTTTGCTAACTTTATTTCAGAACTAGCAGAACGTTTTGGTGGGCTGCTGGCTGGTCTCTCTTCACTCAAAGAGAATGAAGGAAGCGGAGGTGTCGCACAACGCGGTGACCTCCATGTTTCTGCAGTCTGTGAGTTCAGGTGAGCCTTTCATGGATTCAACCCTCAGGAGTCTTTAGAGAGTGTGTGGCTGCGCTGTGTGCTCCTGTGAACTGAGGACGAGGGGGAGGGGGAGGAAGAGGAGGGGCAGGAGGAAGAGGGGGAGGGATGCCTCGGCTTCATGCAGACCGACGCTGCATCCCCCGTGGCAGCACACAGTCCTGTCATCTCCAGCCTCGTGCTCGTGCCCGAATCAGGGGCAACGTACTCATTAAGCCTTCCTCTTTTCCACAGGGCTCTTCATCACTCCCTCCATCCTCCCCCTCTCCTGTACTCTGTGCACAGCCATCATCCTGTCCTGCTTCCCCCTTATCTCCTCGCTCTCGGCTCGGAGTACCTCACTGTGAAAGCCTCGAGAGACGGGCGGAGAGAGCGAGGTGAACATCAGAGGGAAATGTGCTGGTTGGGAACAAAATGCTAAAGCTAGCATTTTCAAACGGGGTCATCGTGCAAATATAGAAACCTGTGAAGATACTGTCTGCCTGTGAGTGATGGAAATCTAAAGAAGAAAGGCTTTGATGAGCCTGGACCACTCTTGGCTCTACAGAAGGCAGCATTCACATCATTCATTCTGTCGTGTTCTGCTGGTCACGTCTTCATGCACCAAAACATCAGCGTTAAACTTTGTTATTTTTAGCTGTGGAGCGACTAAACAAATCAGAATCAATCCTGAATTAGTTATTAACAAGATAAAACAGTTTCTGTCTCCTGGCTAATGAGCAAAATTGTTCAGTTTTGTGTTTGGAACTTTATTTGGACGTTTGCAGCCATTTTTCACCAGTTTGTCAACGTTTCTCTGATTTTTTGCATTTAGTGGGAGCTGATTTAAAGATGGAGGCTCACATGAACATCCACCATCAAATTTCAGGTTTTGTCCTCCAAAGCTGATACTGAAATCAGCTGCTAATGTCAGCCACACAAAATGGTCAAAATGTCATCCATTGTGACACTGCTGATGGTACAAACATGATGATTAATGCTGACTGTGTGTGCATATTTACAACAAAGAATAAAAGTCTAAAAGCGTGATGGCATCGTGCACATGTACATAAGATCATCAATCTGTCTTACTTCCTAAATTACGACAGCTTGTCCAAACTGCATCCCTGCTGACCCTTTCGAGCTGTGCGTCAAAGTCACGTTCGTTTATCAAACTGACTTGAGTCTGTGGTCTCTCAGCTTGTCGGATGCTGGATATTCCAGCTACAGTAGAAGTGATTAAATGGAAGGAAAACACAATTTGCTTATTCCAGTGTGTTCACACGTGGACGGACGAGCGGCGGGAGGAGGGGGTTTACAGCAGCAGCTGCAGCGAGGACTTATGAATGTACCAACCAAACCCCCCCATTCATAAACACACAGATGCTTATATAATGCTATGCAGATCCCCCCTCGCTCTCCTTTGCTATTTATAAGCCCAATAGCATGCAGGGAAAGAAGCGTGGCCAATTCATGCCGTGCCCTTCAAGACCAACACATGGCCCCTGGGGACTGCCGGGCCCCGACTTCAGGGAGCTATTATTAGTCACGTCATGGGAGAGCCAGCGAGGAGAGAGGAGGCGAAGTGACAGATGGGGGAGGGCAGGATAACGGAGGCACTGCTCATGATGGAGGGAAAGTAAAGTAAAGGCTGATACGTGAGGTTCGTGGTTAACCGCACGAGAGAGAGCGATAAGCCGTGTGTCCGTCCAGTCAGGTAGGAAGATTCATGTGGACGTGATGCAAAGCCTGAAACCGAAGCTGAACCGTGCAGAGACGATCTTAGTGAAAAACATGAAATAATCCAAGCTGAAGCTTGAAGGTTCAGCTGCCAGAAGTCACAGAAAGAGAAGGATAAAGTGTGTGCTGACAGTGTGATGTGTTTTATGATCATGTTATAAAAGGATAGTTTTATATTCTGTATGTTTTTGCACAGGCGGCACCGTGGTCAGTGGTTAGCGCCGTTGCCTCATAACAAG
Source organism: Scatophagus argus (assembly GCF_020382885.2). Taxonomy (NCBI): domain Eukaryota; kingdom Metazoa; phylum Chordata; class Actinopteri; family Scatophagidae; genus Scatophagus; species Scatophagus argus. Next base: position 861,156 of record NC_058514.1, on the reverse strand, counting down.
AGGGTTCTGGGTTCAAATCCCGGTCTGGGCCCTTCTATGTGGAGTTTGCATGTTCTCCCTGTGCCTGCATGGGTTTTCTCCGGGTTCTCCGACTTCCTCCCACAATACCAAAAACATGCTCATTAGGCTAATTGGCTGCTCTACTTTCCTCAAGTAGAGATGTGTGCGTGGTTGACTGTTTTTGTGTGTCGGCCCTGCGACTGGCTGGCGTCCAGTCCAGGGTGAACCCGCCTCTCGCCCGTAGTCAGCTGGGATAGGCCCCACCCCTCCGCGACCCTGACGGATAAGTGGTAAAGAAAATTGATGGATCTTTTTGCCAAATTTTTTTTCTGGATGTAAACAACAACTATGCAAACAGTGTTGCTTCCATTGCACCTGCTAGTGTGGGTGTACACTTTGTACAAATACACCAAAGTGTTGTATTATTATTGCATTGTTGCACCTTTACAGAACTTTCCAATAAACAATGTAAATGTTCACTGAATCGGCGTGCAGGAAGCTGAGCCGAGGCAGCAGCAGGACGCTTTGTTGTCTGAGATCATTTATCTTGTGTCAGTGTCTCCAGTGTGAATAAAGAAACATCCGCTGACCACATCAATGTCCAAATGGCAGTTTCATCATCACAGCACTGACCCGAATGGGACATGTTGTCAATGCTCTGATCAATAGGAGCCCTCGTGATGGCAGTGCGTCGCCGTGACATATTGAGCCAGGGGAGGTTGTGTGGGAGCTGAGTTGATGAGGGAGAGTCGTGCTGGCAGGTTTGACAGCTGATCAGCGTCTTCAGACGACCGCAAACCCCGGAGGGCGAAGGGCAGGGAAAAGGTACAAAGACATGTGAGGAAGTCCTGCTAATTAGAACCTCTCATATCATTTCCTTTGTATAAATATGTGCTTTATTGGCTGTTAAACCAAACCGACATCCTATCAGAACAGTTCTGCAGGATATGTGCAGTCGTTCAGTGTTTCCTTTGCCCTCAACACGATTAGCTTTCGTGCAACATGTTTCTTTCACTGAATGAAAACCGAGCTGGAGTCCAGGACTGCCACAGCAGGGTCCAGGGCTTGCATCCTCCCGTCAGGCCTCGTGACTCCACCCGTCGGTTTGTGGACCCTCATTTTGACATAACGACCGACACCATCTTGGCCTTTTGGAGCCAGAAGTGACCACATTTGGACGAGAGGGTGGAGCTGCGGAGGACATCCTGATTGGATCTGACTGAGAACCCGAGGACGCGCTGTGGTTTTTAACAAGGAGAAGAATTACAGGATTAAATGACTGCAGGATGTAGAAACTGCAGGAAGTCGACAGAGAACAGACCGCGAGCAGATACTGAGTGAGTAAAAAGCTCTGCTGCATGAATAAATGATGAGATGGTGATACATGAAGTAGAGAGCGGAGGATGGACGCAGTTTCCCTGTTGGACACAGTGAACTCAGGGTGAATAAGAGTCAGATCTCAGAGAGGAGGAAGAGTCTGAGTGAAAGATCTGAACATGAAGCAGAAACACATAAAAACCCTCTGGTGGTTCAGACTCCGCCAAAGCACCGTGATGCACCATGAGTCTCAGTCTGAACGGACTGCACTGAAGTGAACGGCGGTGCGTTCACTTACAGTGAAAGACCAGCCTTTAGATCGCAGCCACAGTCACACTATGTTCCTGATTAAAAACATGTGCCAAAAAATATTTTATCAGGATAACGTTAACAGTCCACATACACGCTGCTTTTCAGGCTTTAAACCACATTCAGCATCAGTGACTGCAGTCCACTTTGGGCTGCACCTCCTTATCAGAGGTTTTGTACAAATATGATTATTATTATCATTATTATTTTATCAATATTGTTATCACTGTATTTAAGTATATGGAGCCCAATTAACTCGTTTGTTTTGCTCCTTTAATCCTGCATTTGTTTCTATGTTTCAGTAAAGATGAAGATGCTGAAACAAAAAGCAGCCTTAAGGGAATCCCTGCATGCAACTGAGCTTATGTGTGTGTGTGTGTGTGTGTGTGCTATTTTTAGAAAGCTTCTCTTTCTATGAGGGGATTCTGGAGTCTATTTTTGCTGAGGGTCCTGCTCGTCTGCACCATTTAACATCCAGAGGGGGGAGGCTGAAGGAGAAAATGCAGCAGCTCACTCATCAGTGTGTGACACTTTATTACAGCAGACCAGAGCAGGTTATTAGCTAACACTGCTGTGTGTGATGGTGTGTGTGTGTGTGTGTGTGTGTGTGTGTGGGGACACACACTGGGCTGACATGCACAGCTTCTTGCCCCCCCGGCTCCTGCCTCTGATGGTACGACCCAAAGAATTATAAAAATAAAGATGAAAACCCTACACTTTGTGTTCAGAGGGGAGTCGACCTTGTTTTGCCCCTCAGCTTTAGTGCAGATCTGGTCCTCTCATCACAGGAGAAACATCACAACCTGCTGCTGTGAATATGAGCTCACGTCATCATCTTTCATCTTAAAACCACAATTTCATCAATCTTCTGGGCGAAAATATTTCATTTCATTTCAACTAATGAATGGAGACAGTATTCAGTTAATTCATGTTTAATTAGCACAGAGGCTTTTTAGTTAATCCACAGCAGGTCAGGTGTGCATTAAAAACATCAGTCACCATGAATGTCCAATATTAACTACATTTCAATGAGGTTTAATGTAAATTGTTATTTTGTTGTTAATGACATTCACAGGAATTTTGGGGAGAAGAGTTTGACTGCTTCTTGTAAACGATCTGGACGACTGCATGTTGCTTCTGCGAGGAGCTACTGCTTTCCAGATCAGCTAACAAAATGCTTCCTGTGAGAGCAAAGGGTGTCCAAACGGACGGGAACGCTCCTGGATTACAGGCTAATCTCAGTGAAGATCTGAGAGATGAGAGACCTGGTTTCTGGTCATGAAAAAGGCCAGCGTGCAGCATCTCTCACAGAACCTTCGGTTACCTCGTCAGCTGATCCTCATCAGACTGACTGCGTGGAAGCAGCTGATCAGAGGACCAACATCTCATCCGAACAAACAGTGAGAGAAGTCCAGCAGGTGGAGCGAAAGGTTTAATGTGCTCCACTCGGTTATTGCATCTCGGCTTGCACTCAACGATGCCTTCTCTGAGGTGTTTGTCCCTGCACGGGCTTCATGAAGCTGCTCTCAGCTCTGATTCACGCAGGTCACGAGGAGAACAGTCACTTCCTGTACACATGAACACACAAAGTGCTCCGCTCAGACCTCCTGTATCCTTCTTCCTGTTATCGCTCACCTCATGGGAGCGGAGAAGTGAAACCGCCTCAGACTGATCGATTATTAATGCGGAGTGGAGCCGAGTTTCAGGAACACAAAGACTGAGTGATCTCGTCTCTCTCGCCTGTTCGCTCAGTCAGCTAACGCTAACGAGCAGGGGCGACGGGGGAAAGATCAGCGGGGGCTCACGACCTCGTCGTACCACTGCAGCCTCTCACACACCTGGAACGGGAAGAGTTGCATTGTGGGTAGTGTAGGCAGCAGATTTTGACAGGGAAGAAGATTGTGTGGGATAGAAAAGGGGAATATCTCTGGTTTCAACTTGTCATCATAGTCAGACAGCAGTGCAGAGCTGAGCGTGTCACTCGGCACGAACTCTAATAATGACAGCAATTGGTACACGAGATCTCAGTTGATCTTCCGGTCATCAGCTTTGGGCAGTGACACAAACACACAAGCAACTGATATTAGTTTCCTCTGCCGGGTAGGAGCCGGGCTGGAGCCTGGATGTCCCGAAAGAGCCTGACATTAAATAATTAAATAATCTAGGGCACAGGAGCCAGCTGAGGTGGTTTTTCTACCCTTGGGCACCTGGGATGAAGCCCTGATCACATTCACCCAGTGACATACACAGAGCCAGTTGGGGTTCAGGGCTTTGCTCGAGGGCTCCTAGGTGGTGGTAATGAGGGAGGACCAAGCATTACCTTTACACCTTATATATCCCACCTGATCTGATCTCCCGGACGCCCTGAAGGAGCTGAAGAGTGTAGCTGTGGGCAGGAACGGCCTGACTCCTAACTCAGCAGTGGATGAATGGATGGAAGGTTGCCAGAGACCAGTTATGAGTTCTGATTCAGCAGACACAAGACTATTGGAGCTCAGTTGTGGTTGTTCCATTTGCAGTCTCCACTGACTTCCTCAGAGCATCTTTCTTATGTAATCTGTTTCCCTGCAGCTCAGACGCAGTACTTTTGAATGAAGCTGGAGTATCTGCTGGATCTACATGACTCTGCAAACAGGAGTCAAGAGGAGAGAATATGATACGACTTCATTGTCCCCCATGAGAAAAACTTGGACTTGGGCTCCCGCCTGGAGTACAAAAGCCACTAAAACTCTGTTTTAATAAAATACTACTGCAGCATATTGCAGATACTGCAGGTGAGCTGTGACATCCTGAGCTGAAGGACGCATTGAAAAGGGGGGGTGTTGCACAGTTTAGCACAGTTCATTTATTTATTAAACATAGGTGGTAGAAACATAAAGCCTTGTTAACTTTAATATACATTATATCATATTATACAAATCATTTACAACATTGCAGTACATTAAAGAGAAAGAAAAGGCCACATTAAACTTAGTCACAACTAGTATTCAGAATGACTCTGTTGTGCATATACAGTATCCCAAGCCAGACATGTATTACATTATGAAACACTGTTTAACTTTATAGCTACCTGTCACACAGTGAACCACACAGGCCAACAAAAATAAAAGATTTTAAACACTCAGGACACAAGGAGGAGTTTTGCAGACAAAGTTATTTTTTGTCACTGAAACACAATGATACGAACACACAGCTCAGTGAATGAACACACCACTGACCTCAAACACATGGAGACAAACCGCGCTACACTCAAGCCTCTATGATACTTATTTTATATTATTTTTTTTGCATTTTTTCCTCTCAGTCTTATTCACTCTTCTGAATTTTCACAGCAGCGTAAGAAATAACAAAGAGATGGATGTTTTGATTTAACCTGAAGACATCAGTTCTGATGGGATTTTATCAATATTACTGACATTTTTTGATTGGAAATCAATGCTATTGTTAGTCACAGCCTTTCTCACCAGTCCAAAGAGTCATTCAGAATGTCGGGAGGATTCAGATTCAGCTTCAGTTTTGTCACGATGCATCATTTTCACTGAACCCAAACGATTTTAGTGGGTTGTTAAAGTAATAAAACTGAAGATTGTGAGCAAAGTTTTATTTGAGGTAAATTTATTATTTTATTACACAAGCACAAAAAGCAAAACCTAAACTCAAAGTCCAGTCACCAGCTTTTTCCGTTACTAAGAGATGCTGTTGAAAGAACAGAAAAATGATGAATTTTAAAGACAAACATCAGCTTAGTTTTATGTTTAGTTCAGTTTATAAAACACAAAATTTAACAATAGAAGTTGCTGGGGATTTGTGTGCATATAAATGATTCCCAATATTTGAACTAATTTTAATAGGATAATATTTCCGTTTTATGTGACCTGATTTCAAATCCAGTTTTAATACAGTTACAGTTGCAGACAAAAGATTAGGTAGCTTAGCTTTAGTTCTCTTCATTGGTAATAACAGCACAGCTCACAGAGCAGCCAGACTGAACTAAAGTTAGTCAGTCAGCAGTTTACTCTCAGGAGCTACAGAGAAACAGATGAAGAATGACATTATTCTGAAACAGAAAATTCAGTGAAGGAAGCTGAAAGTGGACATGATTGCAAATATCCATCACTCATTTTTTCATGCATGTTTTTGTGGTGCCAAAACTATAAATCTTAGACAAATACTTGGATGAAACTCATTAGAACTCACTAAAACGTATTTACTCAGAAATTACTGGTTTACCAAAGTAAATATTATGGATATTTTTTAAACTTGTGGGAGGAAATTTGGAAATTAAATGCATCATAATTAAATAACCTTTTTTTATAAGTTAATTCACTTCAGCAGTCTTGGCCACTTTGAGCTTCCACAAGAGAAATTTCTTTTTCATTTTTCATTTTGTTTCCTCTCACAACACCAACCAGGAAGACTACTTACTGTACATTCAATACATTAATTTACAATATTTTATTTCTATGTGCAACCAGTTGATTGCATCCATATAGTTGAATAAATATACACTTTCTTCTTCTGTGGTACTTCAGATGAATTTGACAGGGTTAATAAATGAATCAGGTTATGATTAAGGCACTATTAACTTTATGCACAGATACGAACAACCAGACACATCACGTTTGCTGATGATACTGTACTTTTCATGCATTATTGCTTATTGATGAGTAACTGTGGTTACTGCATGTTTCTATGTGACATCTGCTGGTTTTCTCTTAGTATTCATCTTAACCTATAGAACATTTCACATCCAAACTTCACATTTCAGTTCTACGCTGTACACCCCTGCAGGCATGAACGTTGGTACAGTTTGCATGATAAAGAACAGTTTCTTTTTTCTAACAGAGAAATTCAAGGCTGTAGTTTGGTTTCAAAAGTGGGAGACACAACAAAGACCTAACTTAAAAGTAGCTCTTTTATGATTGCAAATCGTCACATGTAACCCGACATACACAATATGGACAAAAGTACTGGGCCAGACCTCTTTATTATTGAATTCAGATGTGGGACAGGGCTGTTTCTCAGGGTTTGGGCTCGGCCCCTGACTTCCAGTGAAGGGAAATCTTAATGCTTCAGCATACCAAGACATTTTGGACAATGCTATGCTTCCAACTTTGTGGCAACAGTTTGTTGAAGGCCCTTTTCTATTCCAGCATGACTGTGCCCCAGTGCACAAAGCAAAGCTCCATAAAGACATGGTTGGATGAGTTTGGTGTGGAAGAACTTGACTGGCCCACACGGAGTCCTGACCTCAACGCCATCCAACGCAAACCAGAACAGAGACCACAAGCAAGTGGAAGCTTCCACAACCGCAAAGGAGGGACAAACTCTTCTCCAATATCCATGCACTTAGAATGGGATGTCACCAAAGTCCCCATGGGTGTAATGGACAGGTATCCCTATATTTTTATCTATATAGTGTAGTATCAGCATTGTATTTTGTAGTTTGTTTGTTTTTTGTTTGTTTTGTTTTTTGTTTTTTTTTCAAGCTCATGAATTTATAGTGAATCACTGTGTTGCCCCAAACTGTTTGTGGCAGCAACGTCCCTTGAAACAACACCGTTATCTTTCAGCATTCAGCATTTGGAAGCACACAAAACATGAAAAACATTTAGATCACGAGTCTATGATTCCTTCTCTCTGACTGCTGGAAGCCACTGATGACGACATGAGAGTGAATGAAACTTGTGTTGTGGCTGCATTAGGCTGTGGCTGTTGGTTTCTGCCTTTGCTTTCCTCGAGGGACAACACTGGATGACTGAGGTACAGAGCACATATGTAGTTGTAGCAGTTGGCGACCAGTTCCATCTGTCCCTTCCTCTCCAGTAACCAATTCATAGGGGGACCACAGGGTGGATGAAATACAGATGTGATGGTGTTTCATCCCAGTGACAACATACACATTCACACACACCACAGGCACAAAGTTCAAACTCAGCCTTGCCTTGTGAACATATCTATGGCACACAAAAAGCCAGCAAGGAACAAAATGACACATCTGCATGTGCAGTCATCTGAAAACACATGAAGATCGATACTGATCAGGATCAAAGATTTATTTTATCAAAAATAGATCACAATTGAAGATTGTCAAAAAAAACATGGCAACAATAACTAGAAATTAAAAAAACTGAAAATAGAAACCAAAAAGCATTTTCTTGCACACTGAAGTTCCCAGAGCACAGTATCACTCACACTATTGCTTTGTGTTATTTTTGCATGAAAATGAATTTTGTGACGAACCTGAACTGAAGTCTGCAGTTGAAAATGAAGCATGAAAATGTCTTTCAAGACAACGGATGTTACATGTGGTGAATATCACGTGATTATGGTTAAATATCTGAACAGGTCATATGTTTGTCATAAGGACATTGCTGCACTCGTATGGGAAACGTTATCTTAATCTTGTTGCACATACTGTATGCAGAATACATTAATCATCATAACTAACGCCTGGTCACAGCTCATCAGTGCCTCCGTCAAACAGAAATCACCCTCGGCTGTTTTTATGTCTAAGCAAAGCAGAATTAACAAAGTGCAGAGTTGAGGCTGGCAGTTTGCTGAAGGTCTTCACAGAGTCGTACCAAAGTTGTCCGATGAGGATAGCAGTAAGTTCAATATTTTGGATGAGAAGCACCGAAAAAGGGTGCATTTAGCCAAGCTTAGCACAAAGGCTAGAAGCAGGAGAAAACTGTTAGCTTAGCCAAGAAAACAACCACAGTGTGTTGTGGGAATAAGAGTAAGACAGGACCTTTGGGATGCTAGCAGTTGTTGGTCAATTAGTAGCTTCAATGCTAACTACTCCTACACCACAATGTCTTGCTTTTACACTTTAAGGTCTATAAAAAATGTAACATAATAAGCAGACAGCTTATGAGTTTTTGGAAGGTGAATTTATACATGGCTAACAGTTTCCCTCTGTTTCTAGTCATTTTGCTAAGCTAGGCTAAAGGAGTCTTATTACACAGGTTAGCTACAAACAACCACCATAACATTAGACAATGTAGCTGCTTTCAGTGCCATGTTTAGGTTGTTTGAAGTTATCAGGAATTTTAAATTCAGGTTAGCAGTTTTCCCTTGCATCCTGCTTTTGTGCTAAGCTAAGCTAAACACTTATTGAAACTGTCTGTGAACTGGAGATTAAACTGACATCAGTCTTCTCGCCTATAAGAACATCAGAAGAACAAATTTTTTGATTTTTTATATAAATGTCACCAATTTTGTGTCTGAAATTTTGAGGCATTTAACCAGACTCCCAGGGTTATCGTTTGGATAGAAAACTGCATTTTAGATCATCAGCTGACAGAACATTTCCCTGCTAAACTCTTTTATGTTTTTAAGACAGGCTGACCAGCTCCATTTATTCCTGACAGGAAAACTCTGCAGTACGTTATTTCCCTTGAATCAACACTAAAGGCCAACTCTGCATATACTGTATATTTATCCCTAGTTCATATGGTTTGGTATGCATTTCTTCTAGGATCTTTACAATTTTTCTGACTCTAAGTTATTAGATGGCAGTTTATAGAGCATTCGGGTCAATTCAATTTCATCAGATAATTAAAGAAGCATCTAAAAACTGAATGTGGGTGTGATGACAGTGTTGGGCGACGGGGGACACCTGCGCCATGCAGGTGTTAAAGCTTCTGTCGTTGATGAGTGGACACTGAGGTAGATGTTATAGATATAACAGATATACAGCATTTTGATCAAACCTCAAACACAATCAGAAACATTCAAAATTATTCAAAAAAAATCAGATGTCAAATGTCTGCGATAAATGCATTTCAGCCGTCTTTTGTGAAATTTTCCACAAAAACATTCCTCTTATAGGGGCAGTTTTGTTCTTTTTGTAAAGTGTTTTTTTTTTTTTTTTTGGCAGGCAGACATTTTCATCCGAGCTGCCCACTGGAGCAAAAATGATCAAAAAGGAAATGACTAAAACACATTAGCAAAAATGTTAAAAAACTACAAAATAATTCACGAGGTTAACCGATTCCTCTCCATATAAAACATATACAGTATGGTACTTTAAAAAATAGAGATTTGGCGACTAACCCCACCAGTCGAACAGAATTACTTAATGAACTCGACATCGATGAGCTGTTGTTGTTGTTGTTGTTGTTCCCATATTACAGATTAGTGGTGCTGAGTTGAGCCGTCAACACAAAAGTCAAACTTGTTTCTTCTGTTTACATGCTCTACTTTCCAAGCATGCAATAATATGTTTTGGTTTGAATATGATATGCAATGTACAGACAGGACTTACAAGTTCTTTTTCTCTACAGCAGGAGGAGCAAACTTCCGAATAACATCTACTCATGAAGGTTTGGAGGACTCCGTGAGCCAGCAGACATCTTGTAAATACATGTAGCTGATGATTCAAGTAACGTTTGTCGTACCTCAGAGTCCTGCTGCAGCTCTGCTCTGTGCATAAGACAGACAGGATGTCCTCTTGTAATGGAAAGACATCTCAAAGCTCCACGTTTCCTGTGAGTGTTTTTATCCAGAGTTTTGTGGGGAAGAGGAGGTGCGGGCGAAGCAGGGATGTCGTCCTCTTCTGGTTTGACAAGGCGCAGTGAAGGGGAGGCAAGCTGGAGGAGCGGTTCATCGTTCTTCCCCTAGAAAACACAAAGAAGGAAATGTTGTTGTTCCATTACAAAGCAGATGCCACGACGGCGCACTAATCTGACACGGTGAGGCGTCCAATTGCACGCGTGCAGTAGCGGTTGGGCACTGGCATGAAGGCCTTTCAAACTCAACGCTGACTGAATGGAGACAGAGCGATACGCGTTAACAACGGAGTGGAGCATTTGACGCTAACTCGTTGAAGGAAAAGGCCCCGGTTTTTGGCTAAAGTAAGTAAGTTGACTCAGGTCAAATGACTTGAATCATTCAGTGTATAGTTACCAGTGACTGGAGGTCAAGAGGGTGGCTCAGACACAGGACCTTCCCATGTGGAGTCAAGCTCTTTTAATCAGAACCGTAATTTCTTTATTCTGCAAGTGGAAATACAAATCTACTGAGTGGGGCCAATCACAGTCATGATCTACCTGTCACATAAAGGATCAGGATCAGTCAACCAGACAGCCCCTGCACTCGCTCAGAGGATGAAGACGCCGCCGCCGCGACACTCTCGCATCAGGAACACGTATGAACACGTACACGCAGGAAACAAGGAATCACAATGGACTCAATCTGTGCACTGGAATCTATGCATATATTCCTCTGTTTTCCTTTCCCAGTCTCTCCATTCCTCACACACACACACACACACACACACTCCATCACCACAGTCACATGCAGAGGAAGCAGAGCCAAGGACAGCACGAACCAGCAGCCATCACTTCCTGTTTATCCTGTCCTGACCGTTCTCACAGAGAGCAGCCGAGCTGTTGGAACACAGCAGGTCGGAGCTAACGGCGCCGACCATCGGCGTCCACCAAACTGATGTTAAAGGGTCACTACGTGCGGACAACAGGACAGACTGTGGCGAATGTTTTTGCACAAAAAAGCCAGCTAAAAGTACACAGTGATGAATAATCAGGACCCAAAAAGACCCGCAGGATCTCTGGCCAACACTACAGTCCTGCACAGGCTGTGGCCTCACAGAAGTAATGACATGATGTGAAAGTCAACAGCCTGAGGCGTCCATCAGCGTCCACCATGTCAGACTAATCTGGGAAGGGGGCTAAATAAAAATGTTAAAATATGGGTCTATGGTGGGTTTCTGAGAGTTAACATTTGAATTAAGAAATCCTGCACACATAATATTGAATTTCTCCCACAATTTAGTCATTTCCACCTCTAAATTCCATTCGTTCTCTAGAATTAATCATTTATGTCTTCCACATGACGAAATCTCTCCCTCACTCTGTTGAGTAGAGTAGAACAGCACCACAGCTGTCCAACACACACACTATGTTAAACACAATTTCAGGGAATAAATAAGTAATCTGAGGAGGTGTACAGTCCACCTGTCCACAAGGTGAGTAAAGAAAATAATCTCTACCTCTCCTCCAACCAGCAGGAGGAGCTGTGACCAGCAGCCCTTCAGCTGTCAGGACGAATTTCTGCATGACAGGAAATGCTTCAAACTCCAGTCAGAAGTATCCTCTGTTGCTATGGTAACAGCCGTAACTGAAATTTTCATTCTCAGTCATTCTCAGCAGGTGAACCTCCACCTGCCTACACTGCGGAGACTTCCTGTCCCCGAATCGCAACAGTGATGTGTAGAGTGTGAGCCCGCCTCAGCCTCGTGTTGTGTGGATGTTGTGATCCTGTCACCATGGCGACCACAGCACAGCAGCTGCTGTCACTGACAGTTGAATGTTGTGCTGTTCAAGGTCTCGTGACTGTCGTTCATCGAGTGGAAGTGACACACGTGTCTTTAAATAACCGCGACCTTTGACCCAAATGCCGCGGCTCGACGACACCCAGCCAGCAGGTACAAGGTTACAGACTCAGTTTATTTTCAAATGTTTATGAATTAATCATCACACAGAGAAAGTGGAAATAAATCCTCATCTTTCCATCAGTGTGAAGTTTGAGGTTTGTGCACCAGGTGGAGACGTGATATAAAGTTCATTCTTTACTTCAGAAACAGAAGCGCTACTACATGCACTCTATGGCGACTCTTAGAGCTGAACTCAGATCAGCTGTCATTTCTCTGATTGAAAAGCTCCAAAAGAGCAGAGCGGACTTTCAGTTCACTTTGTTCCTGACGTTTCCTACGATCTGCTCCACCGTCCTCCCTCCGGCTTTACCTTCATGCTGCTGTTTTCGTCTGTGCCTGTTTGTCTTCCGTGAAGTGGAAAACAGAGAGGGTTGGGTGGAGGTTGGGTGGGGGTGGTGCCGGCGGTGTAACTCACTGCAGGCCACTTGAGGCTTCGGGACAGTGACAAAGACACTAACAATAGCTGTCAGAGTGTAACTCTGTCAGTGTCATCCAAGGGGAAACCTGTTTACCTCCGCCTGCATCAACCGCATATGTTCAGAGAGGACGTGGAGGAGGTGGAGGAGGAGGAGGAGGAGCAGGGGCTGACCTCACAGGAAGAGATTCTGACCAAAACCCCTCCCGGGGGACGCAGTCAGTCCACTGTGAGCAGTCATGTCTGATGCTGCGTTATGTAACGGTGACATGGTGGCTGTGTGCTTCATACGAGACACTCTGAACATGATTTATTTTCCTCCACATCACCTTCACACTATGACGGAGTCAAACAAACAAACAAACAAACAAACAAATAGGCCGACTGCTTCCTGTTGCACCACAAAGCAGTAAAACCCTCACAGAGGCCTCAGGGTTGGATTTCTACTGTGTGTGTGTGTGTGTGTGCGTGTGTGTGTGTGTGTGTGTGTGTGCGTGCATGCGTGTTGACAGCGGTGTGGATGAAGCTAATCAAGCTTACTTTCACCTGTGTCGGTCCTCGTTAGTCAGACAGGGAGCAGCTGGTCTGAGGAAGGTTAGAAAAGCCACGACGCAGAACAGTCCAGGACTCAGTGGACTCAACGCAGTCAAGTGTGTGTGGTTGTGTTTGTAAAGTGTTTTCTGGTGCTGCAGATTCTGTAACCCTGCTAACCTCTTCTCATTAGTCCTGACTGTGACTCTCACCTGCTGAGGTGCTTCATGTTCTCATGGCTAGTGACTGGTCTGGGATCAGCTGGCAGGTCTAACAGTTTATTGATGTAATCCAACAACACTCTGGTTGGTCTGCTTTGCTTTCACACACAAACAGATTCCTCATCTCAGTTTTCACATCAGCCTGAAGAACTAACTCTGAGTCACACCACCAAGACGAGGTCTGAAAGCACTTTAAGGGCTTTAGCTCAAACTATAGAAACACAGTCAGAAGTGCTCAGTTTTTACACAGGTAGGTGTGTCCACATACTTTTGGCTGTATAAAATACAGCAGTCAGAAAGTGAGTCTAAGGGTGTTTTCACGTTCAGTCCTCTTAAAGTGGACCAAAAAGTGAACCAACAGAAAAGCTACTCAGTTCTTTATGTTTTTACATTGTGAGTTCATTTGAAAGAGGGTCCAGATCTCTTTCTGGTCCTCCTCAGCTCTGGTGAGGCCTCGGTCCTCTTTCTGTTCACACCGTGGTTCCTCTGGAACTCCCAGACCTTTCCTGCTTTGCATTATGGGTGTCACTTGGAACAAGATGGCAGCTGCTACCTTTGCCTGATCCATGTTGCTGTGGTCTGTAGTTACACGAGCCCACAGACGTAAAGAAAGCCATAATAGAATTGTTCAGATTTCTTTTCGTCAGCCACGTTTCCATTTTGTTTTTGAGCACAGTGTCATGTGATGTGCCTACAGCAAGCCTAAAGGGCTAAAATACAGTGGAAAGAAGGGAGCTCATTTGGACGGCTGAAAGGGACCAAGTGTGAAAACATCCTAACTCTGCTGACTAGGGGAGTCCTTGGCCTCGCTGAGAGGACATTTTGGAGCACAATTAGGCCCCACAGCCAAAACAGGAAGTGTTTCATTCTGCAGAGTGTGAATAGAAAGGAGCTCTGTCTGTCTGTCTGTCTCTGTTCCAGCTGACAGGACGTATCTGAGCCCGCACACTGAGCTGAACATCCAGCTGTGGTGTCCTCTGACAGCTGCAGAGAGCTGCTGCCACCTGCAGGCTCACAGCTGTACTGCAGCTGTGTCACACACAGCAGTCACACTTGACTAGAAAATAAGGTCTAAAGGTGTTTGCACCTTCCTTAAAAATCATTTTGATCATCAAGTTCTTCAAGCTCAAAGCATTGAACTCTGATAAAGTTTTCATTAGCAGCTCAGCAGCAGCCAGCAGACAGACGTCAGTGTTTAGAGGCGAGTCTGGACTGCTGCTCTGTGTCTGCTGGATGTGAACCCTGTTTGCTCACAGCTTCATCATATCAACTTTAGCCGCTGATATCTCGTCCATGCTGGGTTTTCAACTTGATCTTTTTTGGTCTCCTGCCCCCTAGTGGCCAGCAGTTGATAAATGCAGCTTTAAATGAACTTATTTTCTTGTCACTTGCTTTAATGCAACCTTGAACGCAGCTTTAATTTGACCGAAAATGACAAAAACAGCTCTCACCTGAGACAGGTGACACTGAGACATGCACACACTGTGAGACCTCTCAGCCTAACACACTGAATAAACATGCTGAGATCCTGTACTGAGTTACCTTCATGTGCACACTGAACTCACCTCTCTGTGTGACTGTGGTGCTGAGAATCCGTTGGTCGCCGAGCTGAGGAGTCGTCCGCCCGTCCGTCTGTCTGTCTGCGTGTTGATGATTCAGCAGTTAAACTCCATCTTTCCTCCGTGCATCAATCCATCAGCTGATAATCCAACCAACAGGATGGCAAACATGTGACCTTCACTTTGGAAATTTCTGCTGGGGTCGTTTTTATTCCGTCAGTCTGGTGAAAATTCCCCATCAGATTTGGTTAAATGATTCGTCCCTGGAGTCTACACGAGGAAGGTGCTACAATGACTAGAGCTAACCATGGAAATAAACCCAGCAGGTGTGTTCGACTGCACAGTAAACTCTAGAGTTTCTAATCTAACAAGCATCAGGGAGAGTGCTGGAGTATTTGATCTGTTGAGGCTAATCAGTAAAAACTTTCTGAAGTTCAAAGGTCAGAGCTCGACTGACACGAGCAGGCCGATCACAGTGAGGTCAGTGTCAGCATTCAGTGTGGGGGCCAAAATAATACGCATTTTACAGGTTAGTGAATATCTAAAGCTGGAATTTAAATGCCAGTGAATGTGTGGAAGTGGAATATTCCATAACTGTCTGAAGGCAGGATGTGTATTTTACGTATTGATCTATTTTTTTATTTTAAGACTTAGTTTGTTGTTTAAAATATTTTATTAATTCCAGTGAGCTTTGATTTGAACATTTACTCCTGTCATTTTCAGTTTAAAAAAATCAAACACTAAAATATCCTGCTTCGGGACATTTTTTTTCTTGTTGTTATTGTCAGCTTATTTTAACTAGCAGATAATCAGAATAATGTCTGGTTTGGACCGTCTGCATGGATCGTATTGGTTGTGTGGCTCAGGTGCAGGACAGCAGGTCAAACATCCGGATGTTGGGTTCGTACGTCTGATTTCCTGCTCAAAGCCTGAATGTGTTAGCTTCAGCTGGTGAAATCAGACAACATGGAGGCTTCCACAACATGGTGGTTTTGTGGCCTCGCTGAGCCTCGTCTCCACAGCTTCAGCATCCTTTCACTCCTGTGGCAGACAATACAGAAAAGTCTGGACGGTTGCTATAGAAACTGCATCCAGTGAAGAGATGCAGGGCCCCGTTTCATCCACAAGGGGACGCTCTGGGTTCGGAAAAAGCTGCTCCTGATTTCATAATACTTTTCCAAAGAGGCTGCCGTGGAGGATTTAACCCCCTGAAGCCTGAAACAGTGAAATCTGCATGTCAACAACAGGGTGCGTGATTTTCGTCTCGCTCTGAAGCCTGCTTTTAGAGCAGAGGCTCAAATAAGCTCTGGCATCGTTTCATTTTAGGATCATTGAGTCTGCTGAACGTCATGTGATCCATCACTGCGCTCCATCCAGCCTGAATGGAAAATACATGAGGGTGAAATAACAGGTGTGTGTGTGAGATCATAATAAAAAGAGCCACCACGTGCCCCCTGCATCACTCTGTAAATTTAGATTCCATTGGTCCTGCGTCGTGTGTCTTCTTCAGGTGGACAGAAAAGCGAATGTAAACTTTAAACCTGCATTAACGTGTGTGTCAGTTCCGTTTTTACTAAGAGAAACATGAACATTAAAGTGCTACAGCTGGCTACAGGCTGATCGCTGCTAAACTTCGGCCTTCCCCCCGCTCGTGGCGCGTAATGGAAGACTGTTTCAGGGGGAGAAAAGGTGACTTCTTTAGAGTCCATCCGTGACTTTAATGAATCCCGTTGATGAAATAAGGAGCTCGCCAGTCTAAACTCAAACCAGAGCGCAGGTCTAACTTTGGCTCAAACGTCGGTGAGCTTCCCGGTGTAGGCTTTGTGCGGACTGCAGTTGGTGTACTTGATGGAGTCCGCGTCGTCGCTGTCCAGGTAGTCGGACTTGGACAGGGACGGCTTGCTGTCGCTCTTCTTGAACTCTCCAAACGGCGGCTGCTGCTGGCCGCAGGTCACGTGCGTGTACTGGAACTGCTCCTCGTGCTCGGTCTCCCGGTGGTAGAAGTAGTTGAAGTTGGAGACGATGACGGGCACCGGCAGCGCGATGGTTAACACTCCGGCGATGGCGCACAGAGAGCCCACGATTTTACCCCCGATGGTGACGGGGCACATGTCCCCGTAGCCCACTGTGGTCATAGACACCACAGCCCACCAGAACGCGTCCGGGATGCTGCTGAAGCCCGACTCCGGGTCGTCCGTCTCCGCGAAGTACACCGCGCTGGAGAAAAGGATGACTCCGATGAAGAGGAAGAATATAAGCAGTCCCAGCTCCCTCATGCTGGCCTGCAGGGTCTTCCCGAGGATCTGGAGACCTTTGGAGTGCCTGGAGAGCTTGAAGATCCGGAAGACCCGGACCAGGCGGATGACCCTGAGGATGGCCAGGGACATGGCCTGCTGTCCGTTCCCCTGGTGCTCCGCCAGCTCCAGTCCCAGAGTGATGAAGTAGGGCATGATGGCCACGATATCGATGGTGTTCATGATGTTCTTAAAGAAAGCGGGCTTGCTCGGGCAGGCGAGGAACCTGACTAGCAGCTCGAACGAGAACCAGATAATGCAGAGCGTCTCCACGATGAAAAACGGGTCTGTGAACGGGTTTGGCTTCTTTGCGTGCGCGGTTCCGTTCACCACCAGCCGCTCGTCAAACGTTCTGGCTTCCTCCCTGAACTCGGGCAAAGTCTCCAAGCAGAAGATCACGATGGAGATGAGAATAACCAGCACGGAAACTATGGCGATCCCCCTGGCGGGTCCCGAGCTCTCCGGGTACTCGAACAGGAGCCAAACCTGTCGCTGGAACTCGTTCTCAGGCAGCGGGCGCTCTTCCTCCTTAATAAAGCCCTCATCCTCCTTAAAATTCTCGATCACCTCCTCCCCCAGTTCGTAGAATTTAATCTCCTCCATGAAAATGTCCACGGGCACGTTGACGGGTCTCCGGAGTCTGCCCCCGGACTGGTAGTAGTAGAGGATGGCATCGAAGCTGGGTCTGTTCCTGTCGAAGAAATACTCGTTCCTCAGCGGGTCGAAGAAGCGCATCCTCTTGCGCGGGTCCCCCAGCAGGGTGCAGGGGAACTGGGCGAGCGTCTTCAGCTGCGTCTCGAAGCGCAGCCCGGAGATGTTGATGACCACCCGCTCGCAGCACTCCTGGTTCTCGACTCTCTCTGGGTCGTACACATCCTGGGCTGACAGCGCGGCCAGTGCCACAGTCTCGTCCAGGTTCTCTCCGGGCACCACTGTCATGTTTCCCCCCCAGACAAGGGCGACGCTTCCCGCTCCTCAGTCCTCTCTGTTCCCCCTCCGACGCCCCGGCGCGTTTTGGAAACGAGCTGAGCGTCTCGGCACGTCTCTCTCTCTCTGCTGGTGTGTCGGCGTCACGTCTGCGGGTGAGCTGGTTCCGCTGGCATTTTTGTGGCCCCCACCTCCACCACCTCCACCACGCTCACCTTTCCGGTCCACGCGCTGCTGTAGTCTGGACTGTCGGCTCGGCTGTCACATTCGCTGCATCTTAAGCAGGCTTTGCCCTCCCCGATCTGACGTGTGTGCGCACGCTCTCTCACTGGGGGGGCAATAAAAACACACATGCACGCACATATGCTCATAATGAACGTGATCCAGCTACTCAGGAACAAACACGCACACAATTCAGTCGATTTCAGCAGGAAATCTCAGCGATTTGGTGACTTTGCGTGCACACAAAGTGTCGTGCGTAATGAACCTGTTGTCTCCATGAGTCTCAAGGTTATCACTTGAGCTGTTGCTCATGGTGATGTGATATTTTCAAATATGAACGCGTATTTATGAATGGAAGCAGTTTAATGGCGTACATGCGCGTTTGGAAAGAAATTTCATGCAAAAACATGCGATTTTCATGCAAAGGGGGGAAAAACGTCTTTTCCCATTCATGATTTGATCCTACATGAATACCTGTGGCTCAGGGTTTTGTCTTCCTCCGTCTACACATCGTTTCATCCCCAAGAGACACACGCATGAAGGGCACGGACACACTAAAGAGGCTCTGCAGTGTCACGCCGCAGCGTTTCCCACAGCAGCCCTGAGCGCTGCCGAGCTGCTCCACAAGTTGGGCACGACGTGTGAGATGTGCCGTGTTGGTGCTGTGCTGCAGCCGTGACAGGCGAGGCGCACAAAGAGCTTTGTTTTCCTATGAAATAAGGAGAGAGTCGGTTTCAGACTGTGGAAGGTAAACACTGTGCCACTGCGCTGTGCAACAAGTAAAGGGGATTCAAAAAGGAAATGTGCAAGATGGAAAGAAGGGAGAGTTTCTGGGCTGCAGCTCAAAGCAGTGACGTGTTTTCCTAAAATAGCTGAATTTCTCCCAGGGCCGCAGGAAAAGTTTCTGTTCCCATGGAATGACCCGCGGGAGCTGCAGGGGGAAAGTGAAAAAACGACATGACACGAAAAGGAAAAAACAGATTTGCATCCTCCAGCCTGGAAGACAGAGTGAGAGTCACAACTGGTGAACAGGAGGTTTCATCGTGAACACTGAAGGAAAACTAACTGACGTCAGCCAACGGCTCAAAGTTTTATGGAAGTGATAATACTGTGAGAAAGACCACATTAAATCTGTCTGCATGACCTTCATCAGCTTCACGCCTCTCCACAAAAACAAAGCGTCAAAAGAGGCTGCCAATAAAATCAGTTTCAATGCACATAAACGTTCAGAAAGTCTGTACAATGAGGAGGGGGATTTCCCAAAGAGAAAAGAGAAGCTCAGGCTTAGTTTGGGTGGAATATCAAAGTCTGACTTAATATGAGAACTAATAAACCAGCATGAGGGTGAGGAGATAATGACTGAAGTGTCATTTGTGGGCGAACTGTTGCTGATAAACATTTCAACAGTTTTCAGGTCTGGTCACTCATCCTGTGGGATTATCATCCAATCAGAAGGCTGCGGCAGCAGTGAAAGGACCTGAACTCTGAACGATGAAAACATGTCTGCTCCGCACCCTGATGGTCTGACTCAGGCTGAAATCCTGACTTCAGCTGCCTGAAGGCAAACTCTGCAGTCTGCCACCACCTCATTTCCTGTATCCCGTGAACTCATCACCTGTAGCGCACACACACACACACAGCAGCTGCTGGCTTGGTACTCGTGTCCACATGCTGCCTTAATGTGACTGTGGTTCTCTCGTGGATTCTCTTCCTTCGGTTTCCTGCTGGACGAAACATCCATGATGTCGCGACGAGGTCACCCCACGCATTCGCATGTCACAGTCAGACCTTAAAGGTCGCAATCTGACAAAAGTCTGCTTTCAAAAGATCATCAGTTAAAGGGCAGGTGGGGAGTTTTATTTGCAGGCAGAAGTGATGTGATTTCAGAGCAACGTGAGGACACAAACACTTCATGTGGTTTTCAGTAACGTGTTTGTACACATTTAACATATCAGACAGACTTTTCAGAGTCTGTAAATCTGCAAAACGTTCTGATCGATGAATTCATTTCTACTCCCGCAGTCTGGTGGTAAACTGAGGTCACCCAGATCGGTTTGTGTGTGCGTGTGTGTGTGTGTGTGTGTGTGTGTGTGTGTGTGTGTGTGTGCCACACATGCCCCTGAGACAGAGGCAGCTGTCAGCTTTCTATGAAAATGTAGCACAAATTGTTGCTGAAACACTGCAGGTACTACATCACCCATAAGCCTTTGCTGCTTTTGCTATGGAGAAGAAGCCAGTCTGATCTGAGGTCTGAATCAACACCCATCGCCACGGTTACCATGCCCGTCCAAACTGATCCACAATCAGAAAAGTCACCTGTAAAGTTTAATCTTTACCTTCAAGGTGAAGAGAATCTGAAGCTCTGTGACTGGATGTTTGCTGGTGAGATGCATGCTGGGAGTCGTAGTTTTCTGCTTCACTTCTACTGTCAAAGGACCAGACATGAACATCTGTTGCACTGAAGATTCAGCTGAAGTTGTCCACGAGAACATGACCTGCTGCACGACTCCACGTGTGAGGCCATGTGACGCGTCCTCAGGCTCTGGTTGGACTGTTTGGTTCACTGGGAGCTGACATGTGGGCACCACTGGGATGAACTGGTTGCCATTAACCACCAACTGTTACACTCCGTCATCCACTTTAAACACGCACGCCGTGTGAGCAGGGCTTTTCCCACCCTCTGAAGCTCCTCGCTGTCATCATAACTGATGTTAGTGAACGTCACTACGGTCCTGGAGAACTTACAAGAATCTGACATGAAAAATGGCTGAAGAGGCCGCCGGGTCGCTCTCAGTGAGAACGTGTCTCGAAGAGTCTGACGAAGGCCAGCGGCGTGTTGGCTGTTATGTAAGATCCTCAGTTTAGCTTTATTTGGCTGATTTTAGCGGGACGCTCACGAGACATCAGCACCCATCTGTCCTCACAGGGTACATCAGCTGATATCCTGTTTCCTTTGCCGTCATCAGATGTCATGTGCAGACTCAAACCAACAGTGAAAGGACCTCCAAGCTCACCTGGACCAGCTGGAGTGTGTTTGACTGTTCCATATCAATAACTGATCACCTGTGATCGCATCCCAGCAGTCTTGTTTTCAGTCGCTTTTAAAATGTGTAGTTTTCCGCTGTGAAACCTTTACCCCACAGCAGCGTTTGACAAAAATGTCCTTCAACAGACACTGCAACATAAATCAGACTGAATTTGCATACTTCAGTCTTTAGTGAATTTTGTCTCCTTCACTCGCCTGCTTCAGATTAATTTGTAGCATGTGGAGGCAGGACACGATGAGCGGATTTCAGGTGTATGAAGTGATCACAGCCGCGTCATGTAGGACGCATCCCAGCAGTGCTGTCAGGTGAAATCTCACACTGAAGTCTAAATCAGTCTCTGGACCAGAGACGAGGACAGAAGACCCTGCTGAGGCTTTGAGCCGCGAGTCACAGCAGCCATGATTTCTTTAACTCTGGTTTGTCTAATTGTGTTAGCTGCTGATCCGGGACCAGTGACTCGCCTGTTACACCTGGTTAGGAGAACTACCTGCGTCGACTGCGGCGCTCGTATGGTATCAGGGGATTGGCTCTTATCTCAGCAGGAGAGAAAACCCGTCTCCTCCTGACATTAATCTTTAATGGAAGTCATCGTGCGTCTGGATTCTTTGTGAGCCCCGTCATAATTATTAACTGCAGGGCACTAACGGCATGATGAGTCAGTTTGGAGAGCAAAGGTTGAAGGAGAGGAAATGTTTTACAGCAACACGCTGCACTGAGATGTTTTATTGTCAGGAAACGTACTGAAGCTGAAGTGACTGCAGTGAGCCCAACGGGCTGCCGCAGCTCCTCACCAACACCTATTGTGTTGTTTACAATCAAACAACATAAGACGACAACACAAACAGAAGCACGAGACAACAGAGACGCGTATGAGCTTTAAAAGTGTCCCCATGCCGATGTCACACTGCCCTTCAAAATTAAAGTCCTCGCTATCAGAAGACAGCTGCTAAGACTTCCTGCTACACACCTCAGACACCCTCCAGTGTAAATCCAGCTGCATCACAACAAACTGATGTTTGTTTGTTTGTTTACTCTGCATATCTGCCAGCGGGGTCAAGATGAGCCTGTGGCGGATCTCGCTGACGTCAGGCTCGACTCCCAGGATGCATTAGGTGATTACATGGTCCACCAGCAGGCTGTCAGCATGCAGAGTGATGGATGACTGCTTTCCCTGCTAAAAACCTCGTTTAGCCACTCGGCAACTGCCTTGTTTAAGACACCTAACAGCTTCAAAACTCACAGTTTGAGTAAGACAAGGAAACCGAGTGCACAGATGCTGACTCACTCAGGGTTTTAGGAGTCAACCCTGCTCCACTCGTTATCAAATCAAACATTGCAGTTCCAGCAGTTGGGTGCCAGCAGGATCCCGGAGGTGGCTTTTCCACTCCGCCCTGATAAACTGCAGCCTCCATTATACCATAAAGCCCCACGGCCTCCTGTTAGCGTCCGCTGGAGCCCTGCAGTTTAATCACACTGTGGGGCCGTTTGCTGCCAGCAGGCCTGTTGGCTGCCTTCAGGTTCCTTCTTTCAGTCTGGGTCCTGAACAGCAGTTTCACATGCTGTGATCTTCATCTGTGAAGCTGTGACCGCTCCACACTCTATTAGTGTGAAAGTGCCAGACACACATACACACACACACACACACACACAGGTACAAGGTACATGACTGCACGTGTGCTAAACATGTAACACCTGTTATCCTTCCATCTGTGATGGACTCTGTGAAGGTCAGTCTGCTGTTCTGCTGTTCTGCTGTTGCTTCGTGCAGAGGAAGTGAGCTTCAGGAAGTGAAAGGTTGCTGCAAGTTATCTGAGCACAAACTGTTGCTTCATTATTATTGTGTTCCTTAATTTCACACTTTGTTTTCACTGGTCTCTTCTTGTTTCGGGTTGTAAAGACCTTTATGGTTAACTGGCTGAGGAAGTGCAGGATGGACACGTTCACCAGACTGGATGTTAGGGCTTCCAGCTTCCTGTCAAGTTGCTGGATGTTTTCAGTGTTTAGAGGCTGACCAATGGCCTTGCGCCTCCTCCTCTTCCAGCGTGTGGAGAGGACCTGCGGCCGGTCGGACCGTCCCTGACCAAACGGCTGTGGGTGCAGCTCCTGTTTGGATTGCAGCTGCTGCCTCCTGCACCTCTGAGGCCACCTTTGAATTCTGGCTTTGCTCATTCATCACTTGGTGATTTTTGGCAGGTCGGTTGTGTCTCATGATGATAAAGTTTGTGTGTCTGCAGAAGGAGTCTGGTGGCTTTGTGAGATCTGTTTCTGGTTGAACCAAAGGGGTCTGAGTGCTGGTGGGGAAGCTGAACTGTCAGTGTCGGCTCAGCTCAACGCTGGACCCGTTTCAAAAACTAGTCACTACAGAAAGAGGGTCCAGGTTGGAAATTGTTAACCAGGTGATCCAGATCCGACCTGATGAATCCACTGCAGCTCTTTTCCCTGCAGGCAAATCTCTTCCACATGTGAGGGGAAAATCCAGATATGGAACCCGTCCAGCAGGCGATGTGAACTCAGCCACGTTTATTTATTTTTCCTGCAGGGCTCCCTCTCCTGCTTCAGCGACATGTTCGTATATTTCACACACTTTGTATGTTTGGAGAGCAGAGCAGATAATAACACCCCCGTTCCCTCCCGCTTTCTGTCGGCTCAGCCACAACAGACGCTCATCAATAACTTTGATCCACAGCTGCACGCGGCCGACGCTAATGTGACTAATTTGGGGGATGACTGATGGATCCAGATTCCTACTCCTCTACTAAAGCAAACAATGATTGTCCTGAAAAGCCTGCTTTTATTTTTAGGGTCTGACTGTGTTTTACGTAACGGGTCACAGTAATAAGAATAGCTCCATCAATCACTGGGGCAGCACTATCCAAACGTTCTGGGAACGCTGGGATCAGAAAACAGCTCACTGTGCCAGAGAGACCGACCGGCCAAGACCACGTTTCCACTTCTACTGTCCAAAAGCTGCTTCGCTCGTGGATACCAGAGACCCCGGACAGTACATTTACTGTACTGCAGTACTTTGGTTTCAGAGCATCGGCATGTCGACCTGCTGCTCTCCTCTCTGGGAGGTCACAGGAAACTGTTATTTTGGAGTGTAGGGGTGCTTCTTCCTGTGAGCAACTCACCTCAGCAATGGATCCAACAACGCTGGGAGTCTGTTCATTTTTCAATGAGACGTTTTCTGCACAGAGTAACGAAGGTCCCGTTCATGGTGAGACTCACACACCAATGGAGCTCCTCCTCCGTGTCCAGGATACACTCAGGTGGGTCGGGCACCTGATTAGGATGGGGCAGACCCTGGGGTCGACCCAGGACACGGTGGAGGGATTACGTCTCTCGTACGTCTGTTTGACACAATATGTCATGTCACAATGTGCGCACAAGAAACGCGCTGCATGTATTTGTCTCTTGGCTGTTAAAGTATATGTTGTATATTATGTCCTTCAGCCTCTGAGCTGAAGCAGCACTGATCAGGCACAAAATGGCTCCACAGAGAATTCTGACTGTGGCGAGTCTGTCCACACTGTGAGCTGTGAGAGGCGGCAGCAGGCCGACTGTTGCTGTGGAAAGCTTGGACTCTCTGATGGAGGCGGTTACATAACGGCTGGACGAACACACGGCACACGGCGGCGGCCTGCAGGCCCGTGCCAGCTCCGGGTCATGTGGCGGGGACACAGGAAGTGACTGACGACAGAACGATGACTCTGCTGATTCACCTCCAGACTTGTAGCTCCTTAAAACGCTCCCGTTGTTACTTTTTAAGAATAACAATAATAATAACTTTATTTATACATCACCTTTCAAAAACCAGGTGTCCAAAGTGCTTCACAATCATTCACAAACAAAACTCAAATTGTACACAAAAACCAACAAATCTTACACAAACAGAAGGCAATAAACAAAACAAACGGAAAGTTGGTGAACAATAGCTGTACAAGGTTGAAGATTTCAGATAAAAGAGCAGCAAATGAAATAGAAAAATAATTGTCCATAAATATTGGAATTATACGATTTAAAACCAATAAGCTAAAAGGGATAATAATAAGAAAATAAAAAGACAACATCATGTAAAAGCCAGTCTGTAAAAATGTGTTTTGAGAAGTGAAGGCTTATGTCCTCGAGAAGGTCGCCGCAAAGCCGAGAGGCTCTCTGAGGTCACCTTTAGTCTTTAACCTCGACTCTGGAACGACCAGAAGGTCCCCACCCCAGGATCTCCGGCTTCAGGTAGGCTCATAGGGGTTCAGCAACTCTGAGAGCTGCAGTAGTCTAACCTGGAGAAAATGAAGGTCTGGATCACCTTTTCCAGGTCAGACTGTGGGAGGAGTGGTTTGGGCATGAAGCCTGATAGGACCATTTTTTTGACCAGTGGGTCAAAGCTGAGGTTTGAGTCGAACCCCGAGGTTTCTGGCAGTGAGTTTTGACTGGTGGGCGGAACCGAAGCTGACGGACGTCCGGCGCGATTTCTGCTTTAGAGCCTCGTGTCCGTGTTGCTCTTCACTGCTGCTGCTGGGTGATGTTCGTGTGCGGGGGCTCATCCTCGCTGAGGGTCCTTGCTGAGCACGATGGAGCGGTTTAATCTGTGTGTGGTTCAGGCAGGTGGAGCAGGACGCTGCAAGGTGAGCTGAAATAAAGTCACGTACACAAATGACGCTGTGCTGACGATCTGCACCGTCGGCCATTACTCATCTCAGCTGGCGCACATGGAGGTGATGCTGTCAGTCGGCCCGACGACGCTGCTCCTGCCTCACCTGAACAAACATCAATCCAGTTCAACATTAACATGACTGTTAACATCCAAACACCAGCAGGACTGAAATGGAAGCCACGTCTGATTGGATGGCCGCTTTATCGCCTCCGTGTCCAGCCTCAGTGAAGGAGGAGGAAGAAGAAACGGGCTCTAAAGCAGAATTAATTCACAGCCTCACAGCCTCAGCCTCGGAGGGCGGGGGGCTCACCTGCCATGTCAGACAGTCGGTAGCCGTGGCAACCTGGGACGTCCTCTCTGCCTCCCAGCAGCAGCAGGATGCAGAACAGCAGAGGCTGACCTGTCACATCCCATCACACGCTGAGTACGTCCATGCAGAGCTCAGAGGTCTGATGAGAGAGACGTCCAGCCGTGATCACCACGACAGGATCTCCCAGCCACCTCAGTGACCACATCTGGCTGAACGTCACACACAGCTGGTCGCCTGCAACATAAACCAGGCCAGCAGTTCCTGATGAAGCCCTGAGAGCAGCCAGAACAGGAAAAACAAATGACAACAAGAAGTTCTAATTCTAATGTCCCTCATTAAATCCAGCTCACTCAGGCTGCATCCGTGTATTCCATTAAAGGGAAATTTCACCACTGTTGTATGATCTATGACCTCCTCAGTGTGGGCTCAGGTAGCAGCAGTGCCTACATGTCCCAGGATGCTTTGCCTGATGCCACGTGTTGAGTTCCATCTATCCTGCCCCAGATAAAACCAGATCGCGTCAGATTTCCTCACAGCTGCTCTTCTCGTATGGTTTTTGGTTTTTAAACTCGTCTCTGTCCTCTTCGGTTCGAGCAGTCACGCAGAACAGTGTCCCTGTGGCTGAGCTTTCGCTTTGACGTGGCTGGCAGCTCATTATAAAGACTTGATTGGGGTCGTCTCACTGTGGGAAACTGCAGTAATTGTTTTCTGTGCTGCTCGTTATGTGAAGCAGAGAGGCGAGGTGATTGTTCTCGTTATCTTTGCAGAGAAGTCATTGTGGACGATTCCAACGTGCCACCCAGAGGCCATCGTTCAGCGAATGATATCCAATAACCCAGTTTCCCCCAGGGATCAATAAAGCATTCTGATCCTGAATACATGGCTGATTATTACCCATAAGGCACACAAATAGGAGGGGTGAGCTGGGTGAGCAGAGGGGTTTGTGGGAGTTTTTCTGGGATTCATTTTAATTATAAAGCAAAGAAAAACGACATCTCAATCCATCAAAAGCAAAGTGCAACTCAAAATCATCCAAAACACAACAAGGAGCTGAAGTGACAGGGAGGGAAATGTGATTCTGCTCCGTTAGCAGTTAGCATTCATGAGCTCCACTCACATCTGAAACTCGGAAACTGAAAGCTAAATCAGAGCACATGTTGGACTCAGCTTTTCATCCACTGATCAGACCCCTCAGTCAGATGTGATTGTGTTTAAACTTTACATTTGAAACATTTCAGTTTTCACTGTTACGTTGTGACTGTTTGTTGGTTAGCTGAAGGGCTTCTGTCTGCTGTCAGGACGCTGCTGGTCTGCTGTGGACAGACGACTCAACACGTCTCCAGACTCTGAGACACACGGCATGTGATGGACTGAACCTCTAAAGCTCTGCTCTCTCGGGACGACTTACCCTGACGTTAATTAATGGACGGTTAATGAAGTTAGCTGAAATGTGTGGACGGGACGTCACAGAGTGAACGAGGTCCAAAGATTTTCACCTCTCTGCTGATTAACTTCATCTGTAGTGGCTTAAATTAAACCAAGATGTCTCACTGAAGACGCAGTAGCTTCCTCTGGCCTCTGGGTCTCAGGTCTCGGGTCAGACTGCCCCTCTGAAATGACGCAGCAGATTTCCTGTGCTGACCGAGCAGTCGAAACGTTCAGCCGTGGAGACTGTGACAGCTGCTGCAGTTTGGGTTTGACGCTAAGTGTGAGAATACAAACAAAACCGAACATGAAACGAAAAATGTATTTGACGTGTACTTTGAGTTTGTAGTTTGGCCCATTTCTCATCCGCTGACATGAGGAGAGGAGCTTATGAGCGGTACTGCAGCCAGCCACCAGGGGGCGACACAGGGGTTTGGGCGTCTCTCATGTCGCGCATCTTTACATACAGTCAGCGGATGAACTGCACAAACAGTCTGGGGTTTTCCTCGTGTCGTGAAACGTTCTGGACATGAATCGACCGTCTGAGTTGAAGCATCAGCAGCATCAACCCACTCATGAAAATATCACACATGTTGAAAATGAGGCTCTCTGCGCTGCATCTAAAGATGAGAAATACTCTTCCTATCACTCTGCTGATGGACCATCGACCTCTGACTTCGATTTCTGACCCTCGTTTGGTCGTTCCAGGAGCATCGCGGCTCGGCGATCTGCTTGTACGCGTCCACGGTTGCCTCATCAATCACAGGAGGTTGCTGCTGGCAGGCTGTTACAGCCTCTGTTACCCATCACATCACCAGCTCACATCATCTGTCTGCCGTGACCTCATCCCATGTGACCAAACATGGGAGAGGCTGAGGACTTCGAGTCAGTACTGAAGCAGACACCCTGAGGCCCAGAGGGCCCATCACTAAAGTCCTGAACCTGTCGGGCCTTGATTTTCACCTGCTCCACACCAACATGAGTATTTTTCTGAAATGATCTCCGTTCTTACTAACACATCGGCAAACACAAGTCACGTCACCACTCTGGTGTAAACAGCAAGCAGATTCTGTAGTCTGCAGTTTGTCCACATGCGATCCTTCTCTGGGCTTGATCGTGGTCCTTCTGAACATCCCAAAGTCCTCAGGACCAAAACTTCAGTCAGCAGTTGTTTCACACAGTTTCCTGATTCAGTTTATTCACTCAGCACCAAATCACCACAGAAGTTATGACACTTTCCAAATGTAATTAGTGGATCCTAACAACCTGCTGTTGTTGCTCCTCATAAAGTATGTACTTAAGTAAAAGTACTCACAGTACAGGTACCTTTAAAGGTACATAGTGGTGTACTATACGTCTGATATTTTTCTCCATCTCAGTTTCTCAGCAGATTGTTGTGACAGCAGTGAGGCTCAGTGAACGATGACGACTTAGAGAACTATTTTCTGGATGTTTTATGATTTGTCTTCCGCCTCGGCCTCCTCCTGTACCTCCTGATGTGCACACACGCACACACGCACACACACTTAGATTATTGATTTCTGCTCACACACAAAGTGCTGTGAAGTTATCATCCAGCTGACCTCTTCACTGGCCTCAAGCTGCCTCACTGACAGACCACGTTTTGTCCACGTGTGTGTTTCTGAATTTGTCAGTAAAGTTTCTACAAACCAGCAGGTCCGTGAAAGGCTTGAAGATCAAGTCAAAAATCAAGTCAATGTGAAGAATACGAGATAATTAACCTGGAGGGGGAGGAGTTTACGAGCTGTACTGCAGCCAGCCACTAGGGGGCGATCAGATGTTTGGGCTTCACTTTTGCGGACCTCTCATGTCAGCCATCTTTATTTGACAGTCCGTGGTGAGAACTTGTCACGATGTACATCGATAGAAGATAACTTGAAGCATTAGATGTTCTGTGGCTTCTTTGAGTTACAACGGATTAACAGGTTAACAACTTGTAGACAAACAAAGCTGCTCAGTTTTACTGTCACCAAACTTCATGTGACAAAACAACAAAGATCATCTGACTTCATCCTCTTCTGCTCATCTAAAACTCTGATGTGGAAGGTCCTCAGCCTCCTGTTCGGTCTGTTGCAGGTCACACCTGCATGTTCAAGTGTCAGCTTGTTATGTTGTTCCTTGTGTTCCTACGTGAGCGAGTGGGAGACGGAGTGATGGAGTTCACACTGTGGGCAGATGCACATAAGGAAGCACATGCTGCACTAAGAGCAGCTTAAGATAAGAGCCAAACCAAATCAAACAGCAGCTGAGCGGGCGGGTTACTCCTCTCTTCTCCAACAACAGGCCGAGCACACTCACACATGCAGGAGATTCGCTCAAATTAATCCCCAAACTTGTCTTGGGATCCGACCACAGAGAACGAGCTTAACTCCCCACAGAGCACCTCATCCAGCAGAGCATCAGGACCGCTCCGATGCAGATGACCACATTATGCTCTGTTTTTGGTCTCCACCACCTCCTGGTGCTGGTCCCTAACTGTGTCCGGAAACACTGGGACGGAACCAGACGGGAAATGTGCCAACAGAACAAAACTGGGAGCTAAAAGAGGCTAAAAACCTCCTGCAGAGATGCTGCAGATTCTCTTTGTGTTTGTAACTTCAAGCAGATGCTTTCACGCTTTGTTACTTCCAAACATAAAACCACCAACACATCACCAGTCTGTGGCTGTTCAGCGCACTGAACACACTGAGTGTCTGCATTAAGTCCAAGGTCTTCATGTGAGGAAACACTCGGAGTCAGGGTCGACTGCTGCCTGCTCCAGAAATATCCTCCATATCCTGATTACAGTTTATCGAGCGACTCGGAGATAACGGATCACTCAGCATCAAGTGGCCGCCCTGCAGAGGTCGCCGAGAGGAGCAAACATATCTCAGCTTCTCCCTGTCTCCCCTGTCTCTGTCTCAGGTTTGTCTTTCACCTCCTTACTCCTGTCCTCACTGTGGTCTCCAGCAGGACACAAACTGAAACTCAAGCCCTTTGTCCTTCCTCTGACAGCTCACGAGTCACCATATGAAACCGTCGCTTTAAAGCAGTAAAAGATTTTTCATCTCTACTCGCACCGTCCTGCTCTGACCTCCTGCTGAGACGTCTCTTTGAAGAACTTCCTGTCAGAAGTTTGCTTCATCACCTTCAGAGCTGCAGGGGTGTTTTAAGGATGTCAGCTGGTTCCTCAGTCCATACCTTCGGTGCAGAGTGAGACATCCCTGAAAACGTTTGTGAATTATGATTTCCAGTCCAATTGTTTCGCGACCAATCAAAATGTCGAGGACGATGCCCACACACTGATGTTCACTTGTGTTGTCTCCAATTTATTACGGTTCATCCAAAGGGGAACATGAAGGTCTGAACCAAACTGCACAGCAACCCATCCAATAAGCTTTCGGATATTTCACAAACCCTCTGAGATCCCACAGTGTTGCATTCATGATCCGTGCTGTTAAAAGCTGAACATACAGGGTCATGATGCTGCTGGCTGACAGCAGTCTGACAGACTCCGCAGAGGCTGAGCTGCTGCTCCTCCACTTCGCCTCCAGGCCTCCTGAAATCTGAATTTCTCTCAGATTTTTGCTTGTGTTTAGGCAGCAGCGATGAGGGGGAAGCAAAGGGCAAGCTGCAGCTAACAATTAAGCATCCTGGGCTGGATGTTCCTGTCCAGAGGACGATAATTATCGTAGGCAGAAAGACGCTCTGAGACGATCAGAGAGGGACGAGGCAGATCCCTGGAAACCACAGAACGCAGGAGGGCTGAGGACAAATAAAACAGAATCAAAGGTGACAGATGTCAGAGGTGGGAGGGTGTCGTGAAGGTGGAGGTGATAGCTGTCTCTCAGCAGAGTTATGTAATTTACTGGATGCCAGGAGCTGCCAGTGAACGTGTCGCGTGTCGGCTGGAGGTGAAGCCCCGTCTGTCCAGCTCCTCTCATGCTGGAGGTTTGGATTTCCCTCATCTGAAAATAGCACAGACCCCCATCACAAAGTACCACTCATACTTCTGCTCCGGCTCGTCACCATGGAGACGGAGAAACAAGACAGCCACCCTCGAGGAACAAACGCATCGGAGCGAACACGAACACAAAACTCCAGGAAAGCAACTGACACAAGAAAACAAGACACAGCACAGACACAGATGGAGCCAATCAGGCCGGGAAAACGCACAAAGACAGGAAGTGGGAAGGCGAGAAACAAAATGAAACCGAGCAGAACAAGAACATGAAAACCCAACCAAAGCTGAGAGGATTTAAAAAGACCTTCGTGATGAGCGCTGAGTGAGCAGCACAGCTCCACGTTAGCCTGAACTCTGACGGACTCTCACATCCAACCCACATCTGGACCCGATTCTTCTGCTGGGCCTTCTGGGTGATGTAGGAGGACTGAGGTCCAGGTGGAGAAGTAATGTAAAGCTGAGTGTATGATCAGGGTGGCTTTTGCTTTGAAACGAGCTGCTGCTGAGTGACAGCTGACTACGCCTCCTCCTGCAGTCGTGGAGGCAGCTGACAGATGTGACACATGTGATGGATGGTTCATAATAAACTGCACTCAAGTCTGTTGCCTAACAAACACTGAAGGCCTGCATCAGAACGGTGTCCTCGGCGTCACACGGGAGGGGGGAGGCGATGGGGAGGTGGGGGAGGACTCCATGTCCTTGTCAAGGACTTAATTACCTGCAGCAGGAGGCGAGGGGAGGGGAGGAACAACACACAGTCCTCTCATATTCTTATTCCGTGAATCGATCGGGTGTGACAGCTCGCTGTTTCGCTTTCTGATAGCAGTTGTGTTTAAAATCTGACCTGGGAGCAGTTCAGAACACAATTAACATACGAACGGGTTGGTGACAGACTATGTAAATGGTTTCTCTGCGCTACCCAGAAAGCCCTGATAAGATTAGACGTTAATTATGTATTCGTGTTGGCACAGCACACGTCCTGTGATGGTGGCGCTGTGACAGATCAGAGATCAGGAGTTACGGGGCCTCAGGTGCGAACACACTCTCATCCTGAACCTCTTTTATCTGACATTCATTCATTTGTGGTTCCAGTCACCAAACACGTTTAACCACACAAACTTGTTGTGAACGACTTGTTAGAACTTGACCGAAGCCGCCGGTGCAGCTGCAGCCTTCTCATCCTGTAAAGACACCACGGAGAAGTGCAGAACGTGGAGCTCATTTCCTGTCAGACTGGGACCAAACAGAAGGTGTTTTCTGAATGGATTCAAGCTCTAAGAGGAAGCAGCAGGTTGTTTCTGCTTCTCACCACACGTTCCTGTTGGATGCTGAGGCTGCAGGTGCAGGTGGAGGTGAGCAGGTGGCACAGGTACCCGCAGAACGGCTGCTGCTGCGTTCACAGCCCTGTTAGCGCTGCAGTAATTCACAGTGATGCGGCGAGGACCCGTCAGACCGACGGGAGGTTAACCAGCGGCAGGCGTGTCACGCCACTGCTGGGAGGCTTTTGGCACGACAATTATCCTCTAATGTTGTCCTCACACTCTCAGCTGTCATCCCTCAGGGCTGTGATGATTCATTCATTGTGTCAGTGCATTGATCACAGAAAACGACAGCATTGATCCCCTGACAGGCAGAGAGAAGGCATCCCTGTGGGTGGAGAGCACCTCAGCAGCTCTCACAGCAAGTCATTTGGCTTATTGTTACTGTTCTTACTGGCTATTGGTGAAATCCTTTGTCCAGGTTCAGGTGAGTGAATCGCTGCCCTCACAGGGGAGGCGACACAGTAAGGGGGATAAACAGTAAGGGACCCTGACTTCCTGTTTCAGCAGGTAAAGCTCGCCCGTTTTCCCAGCTGACCACGTGTGCTGTAGAGCTCAGGGATGAAGCTGCTGCAACAGGCCTTCAGCATGTGTGTGTGCCGGCAGCTCGCCGTCGCACCTCGCAGCTGAACGTGCAGTTTGTGTAGGAGACCAGCATCAGCGGATTTCTTTTTCCCTCGGAGGTGCGAGCGGCGCGCTGACGGGTGGGGGACAGGTGCAGCAGTCAATCCTCTAAGTATAGACCCCCACCCCCCAGCCCACCGAGCAGCTCCAGCCCAGCATTCCTGCCGCGCCTCTCGCTGCAGGGACAACAATACAGCGGCTCAGATGACGGGGCTGAAAAGCCTTCCGCTGTCACGCCGCCAAAGGCTCCATCTCTCGCTCTGCACTCAGTTCTCCATCATGTGATCCCCCCCCGCTCACATCTCCTCACCGCCATCATCATGCACGATGTCCACGAGGGCGGTGCTGCCGGGCGGTGCTGCCTGGAAGGGGCCCCTCCGGACACTAACAGAGACCAACTTCACTGAATAAAAGAAGAAAAATTAATCTGCTAAATTATTTGAGAGTCAGTTTGGGAGTCAGTGAGACCAGCTGATTGGTTGCCAGCACTGTGTGCATTAATGAAAGTGAGGGGGGCAGCCGTAGCCCAGAGGTTGGAGAAGCGACTTGTGATCGGAGGGTCGCCGGTTCGATTTCCCCAACGGATGGGCAGGACACATATGGGCATGGTGGCTGATGTAGCCGGCTGATGTGCCCTTGAGCAAGGCACTTAACCCCTAATTTGCTCCCCGGACACCCGACATGGCAGCCCACTGCTCCTGTGTGTTTCACGGCATGTAATTTGCTGGGTGTTGCGTGTGTGTTCAGGATGGGTTAAATAACATTCCGTGTGAATATTCGTGATATTTTGTGATATTACATTTTTATTAAAGAATTTCCACATTAAAATCTGCGAGAGCTCTGAATGTGGATTATCTGCTGTGAGGACCGACGAACTCCTGCTGGAGTCTCGCCGCTCTGCAGCTCACCTGATCGTTACTGAGCAAAGTCAGGGCAGACATCGATTAACAGGAAGTGGGAGTTTCAGCTAGAAGTC
This sequence comes from Scatophagus argus, assembly GCF_020382885.2. Classification (NCBI taxonomy): domain Eukaryota; kingdom Metazoa; phylum Chordata; class Actinopteri; family Scatophagidae; genus Scatophagus; species Scatophagus argus. The sequence continues at coordinate 826,589 of NC_058514.1, read as the reverse complement.
CCTCTGCTGTATCGGGACGGCTGAGTCAGGGCTGAGACGTAATTGGCTGATGTGGTTTCCTGGCAGCGCTCAGACCTGCTGAAGTAAAACCTTTGGCTGTGCCGCTCGTCACCTGTGAAGTCTGTTCACCTGGACTGTGACGAAGGCCTGCAGAAACCAGAGTGTCAGCTCACAGGACGCACTGAGTGCAGTCTGGCTTCATTCTTACTGTTTCGTCCTTTTCAAAAAGCCTGATGTGGTGGAGCCACTGCCACCTCATAGCCAGGGTATGGCCAGAACCTTCCTGATGTGAAAACATGAGTGTGGCAGCAGTGTGTTAACCTTTACTGTGCTGGTGTGTCGTGTTGCTGATGCGAGAGGCCTCACAGTGAAGGTGGAGTTAATCACATGATTTATGGCCCTTTAGATTGAAAGTGAGGCCCTGAGCGCCCCTCCCCCCACCTGCACAGAGCACAAACATGTACATGAGCACACACGATTGCAGTTACGCCGCAGAGCGTCGAGGACGACTCGTCCTCGTCCCTCTGCAGCCGCTTTATGTCCTGCAGTTTGCCTCTCCTACAGTCAGAGTCCATTTACCACAAGATCTCAGGGCAAATGATGCAAATCAGAAACAACAGGCCGATTCTGCACGACGCTGCAGAGGCATCGCAGTCTGCAGACGTCGCTGCTCCCAGAATGCTGATGATGTGGACGGGAGGGACGTCTCCGTGTCAAAGTCCAGTCTGACCGTTCAGTGTTATCCCCTCTGCAGGAGGGCGGCCTGCAGCCGTCTGCCGGTTTGTCTGTGCTTTAACAGGACTGCTGTTAAACAGGATTTTGGCACATTTTGTGGAAAGCTAAGCAAAGTGACAAGTGCAAACCCAGTAAAGGTTTTTGTTATTTTACCTGCCAACATGTTGTCACTCCCACCTCCCACAGCAGTCTGGTCCCTCAGCTGCAGTGTGAGACGCCCTGCTGACCCCTCTGGCGTCAGTTTTTCAGGACTTCGTGGTCATGTTAGCTCAGTACGTGCTGTCACGCGGGCTGGCGACACAAAGCCAGACCTCATGTGAGACAGGTCAGCTGGAGGACAGCATCACATTCAGAGGCCCAGGGCCCCATCACTGCCCTGTGACGGTCTTGTCGTTGTTCTTTCACTGGGATCAACTCTTCAGTCCTTTCATCGTGTTTGAATCAGCAGAGTGGGTTTGGGCGTCATCAGCTTGCTCTCGTCTCTGATGTGTGGGACGGTGACGGCGGCTGACAGCGGGTCATCAGCCCGCTCTGCGCTTTACTGCTCGCCGCCGCGCTCTGATTAAAGTGCTGCTTTATTGACAGGAGATCGTTTTTATTTTCTCCCCTTTTCAACTTGGACAAGCCCAGTCGATGGACACACAAAGACACCGCAGAGCGCACACACGTCACGAAGCCAGAGGTCCGAATCCGTTTCGCTCACCCAACACAAACCCAACACAGACGGCATGTGAGTGAAGCCTGCCTGTGGAGTGTGTCACCAGGATGCACACAGCGTTTACAGTGACGAAACACCTCCTTAAGACAACACTGAGACGTGTCCGCACACACACACACACACACACACACACACTCTTTATCCTGTTTCAGAGCTGCTATCTGCATAACTTTACATAAAGCGTCAGCAGTGAGGCTGCCAGTCAAAGGCTCGTCTTTGTGTCCAGCACAGGTGTGACGGCTAATCTTCACATTTTGGTCAGCTGATGGCTATAAAGGAGTCTGCTAAACAAACACAGAGCAGGAAGTTCAGACAGTCATTTGAATGTTCCGTTGAGTATCTGAGGCCTCAGCGTGCAACAGCAGTCAGATCACTTAGAAAATGATCAACCGACATCGATCACCAGGCAGCTCATCCTGCTGCCTGCAGAGGTGCCGTAACAGAGCTCATCCTGCGCCTGCTGCAGGAAGCTCCGGTCAGTCAACGTGCTGAGCTGATGTTGATGGTGTTGATGGGTGGGAAGCAGGTGAGGGATCCTGTCATGGCGGTTGGAGATCCTTCCATTCGAGTGTTCTGTCAATGAAATAAGCGATTTATTCAATATTCATCCATTCAAATCACAAAAACGTTTGGTGGTGCAAGGTATCTAATTGTACTTCTGAACGTACAGATGGTCCTGTCCCAAGTCCCAAGTCCCAAGTCCGGTGTCCGGTGTCCCGTGTCCCATGTCCCACGTCCTATGTCCTGCTGCCTCAGACTGGGACGGTTTGTGTCCAGCTCTGAAATCCCAACAGGTTCCTGAATCTTCATCAAAGCAAAAGCTGGTCTGAGCCGGGAGGCGCCGCTCTTCGGCGGCGAGTCTCCTGGTAGTTTTCTTGTGTGAGGAGAGAAACGAGCTCTCGAGGTGATTCGAGAGGCTGAACATCTGAAATCAGACAAACACGTCAAGTGCTTACAAGTCTGTCAGCTGGAGGACGTTTCAACAATCCACAACCTTCCTAAGATTTGCTGAGGCCTGCGGGCAGTGTGCGCTCAGTGGCCAAAAGTATATGGACACCCCTGTGTATGTGGCCGCTCTACATCTGCTCACAGTTAAACATTTATTAAACATTCAAAAGCTGACTCTCTTCCTGGCATCACAGTGTTAAAACCCAGAATTTTCCAGAAGCCAAAGGGGATTGTGGATAAATGGATAAAAACCTCCTCCTGTACTTGATGCAGACATGGGTCACATCAGGTCACATCAGGTCACATCAGGTCGGTTCACGTGTGCTGATTCAGTGGCTTCACGTCATCTTTCAGAAGTCTGGAGCTCGTTTCTGCTTGTCCGTCTTCATTTCTTCTCTTGTTCCCCATTGAAGCTGACGAGCCCGTCAGAGTTTCTGGGTCAGCACACGTCTCTTCACGTGTTCCTGTGGGAACGTCCCGACATGGCGCCGTTCACTCTGCTTCCTCCAGGAACTCAGTTCAGTTCAACACGGGAAGAGACAACCTGTAACACTTCTTAAAAGAAAGGTGTGTGTGTGTGTGTGTGAGAGAGAGAGGGACTCGAGCAGCAGACTTCATGGGTGATGGCTGACAGTACAGGATGATGGATCAGTTGAAGTTCAGTTCCCTGTGAAGTCGGTTGTTTTTGGTTTTCCAACTCAAGTCTTCTTTGTCTATTTTCCAGTCAATATTTTTTGACTTACAAACAGCCAACAGAAAGAACAGCTTGATTTCAGACCAGGAGGAAAGTGTGTGAAGCATTAACTGATGACTCTTCTGCTCCTGGTGAGGACAGCATCTCCACCCGCTCAGCCGTCAGTGAGAGCAGGTTGCATATGAAACCCTCCTGCTGCTCCGGGTCCACACGAGGGCCTTAAATGCAGCACGTGGGATCAGCCAGTCCAACTTCATCAGTAAACTGGCCGCATGTGGACGCAGACATCTTCCAGCAGCTCGCTCGTTTGGGGAAGTTTAAAGTTTAAAAGGAAGTAAACCCCGTCATACTCCAGCCCTCAGCCTGCTGATGAAGGCTGTGCTGGTTGCCTGGCGACGCACACTCACAAACTGCAGGGACGAGCAGGTGGGAGGACGTCTGCTGGTGGGTGGAGAGACACACAAGCACCACTGGTCACTGAGCCTATTTTTGTCTCTGAGCCCATCGCACAAAGCAAAACACGTCCTGAAAAAGTTCCACACTAATGACAACCGAGACTGGAAGGTTTCAGCGAGCGCTCAAAGGGCTCTGAGCCTGAACGTGATGAGGACTGACACTCTGACAGCTGCTGCATCACAGCACGCAGAAGTGAAAACATGCACGTAACCACCCAGCAGGTGTGTGTACCACAGGGGGGTCAGCTGTGACACCTGAGGTGGGCCGCTCGATCCAGAGCCTGGCTGGTGACCCCCGTCCTGCCACCACACAGGACAGGGTCTGAAGGACTGTCCTGATGTCCAGGATCCTTCACACAGAGCTGAACCCTCAGCACGGCCGGATGAGATTTGGGTTGAAACTAACTGAGCTAAACTCACAGGAACGTTTCTCCACTGTGAGGGTTTCTTTTGTTTTTCTCTTTCGTATCCATCTAAACCAAAACATCTTGGGTTTCTGACCAAAGAGTCTGAAGACATCACCTGGATGAACTGAACATACAGCAGCACAGGTGATCCGCTCATACTCTTCTCTTGCATTTCAAAGTGAGATTTAGAAATTCAGATTAAGGTGGACTAACGTTGCAGGGTTTGATATGTTAATGTGTGTTCCTGTTCTGCTGTTCTTTGATGTGATAATGGAGTTCAGTGGTGTATTGTGCGTAGATAAAAAGGATTTCACACCAAACACAGCAGACGTTCATGTAAGCAGAAGGAAACTCAAACCTTCACGGCTGAGCTGAGATTACATCAAACACTTAGGAACAAGAATTCAGGGTCCTTTGACTCCTTTGTGTTGCAGCCATGTGTAACATCACGCTGGATCCACCGGATCGACTTTCCACCGCCAGCATTTTTGTGTTGCTTCGTCACTTTGTGGGTCCTGAGAGACTCGGCTGCAGGTTCAGTGATACACATCAACCTCATGGAGCTCCTCGTCCCATCAGTGAGAGTTCACACACTAACCGAAGCCTGCTCAGCTGCATTTTGTCCCTCGCAGGTACAAACGAGGCCGCGCCGTCCCGTCCCGTCCGGCCGACAGGTGCGCTCTGTACGTTTGGACCGCGGCCTGCGCTGTGCTGCCAAATGCAGCCAGGGCACAAGTTTGGCAGGCAGACAGCAGGACTCCAGTCACCCTCAGGCCGAGATGGAAAAACATAATGAGCAGGCGAACACTCAGCAGACACGCAGAGCAAACAGGACTCTGCTCTTATTTCCTCCAAGAAGGCGAGTGGCTGCTTTTCCTGAGTAAACAACAGCAGGCCGGACACACCCTGCAGCCTGTTTCCCCTCAATTAGCTGACGTGAAATTATGTGTAATTAGGTAAGCCTAAAAACAAACTTTCACGCTGCACTCAGACGAGCACCGAGGTCACGTCCTCGGTTACATTCTGACAGTTTGGGTGGATTATAAGGAGTCTTTCATCACAAATAAGTCATAAGATGGTGGGTGGACAATCATTTCACTTTTCTCTGCATGAAATTAGCTGTGACTTTCATGACCACCACTGGATCACACTGGGTTCTGTCCTGGCTGACTGTAAACAGCATGTAGAGGATGACTGCAATGTTTACGTCCTAACATGAAGCAACACGCCTCGACACAAGCCGAAGGCTGTCGAGTCTGCTTCAGCGACACGCCGACTCCACCGCATCAGCAGCATCGGATGGCCCGCGGTCGGCTCACCGACGCTAATCAGGGCGTCCGCCGTGAATACGTGCAAATGCTGCGTCTCTCTCAGGTACAAAGTGTACTTCTTTGATGTTTTCCTGCTCACGTTTGACATCAGGACGCCTGCTGTCACTGTCTGCTCTGTAAGAGGAGACTGAAGCTCCAAATCCAAACGCTTTAGCTGAGTTTTATTGTCGTGTGAATGAGGTGTGAGTTAACAAGGCAGTTCAGCTCGTCTCAGCTCAGGAAAAGAGACGAACTTGAGTCAGAAGGTGGTCGGTTGTTTTTTCTGTTTAGCGAGGACCATAGGTGGAAGAATGTTTGTTTTGTTTCCTTATTAGACTAAACAAAGAGAGCTTGTGAGCTTAGCTAACTCGTCGCTCCTATTCATCTGCCAGCTGAAACTACGGGGGCCTCCAGAGGTACAAAGTGGTATTACAGACAGCACGGGCCGCGGCTCGCTGGCTAGCATGCTAACTTCACAGTCTGTCGATGTGCAGGTTTGTTTAAATTCTGGCCACACCTTGCAGATTGCACTGTCGATAAGTTTCTGTGGTCTGTGGGCTTAAAGATAACAGACAGAAATTATTCTCGCCGTTCAAATGAGTTCAAATGTAAACACACTCAATGGCCTCTCCCGAACAAACAACTTGACCCAAAATAACTTCAGACTCAGACTGTGTGCCCTTCAACACACATTTCACTGTTCACATCGTCTGTCCCTGCTGTGTTTTGGTGTGGAGCAGGGACGTGCACAGACACTACAGGGGATGGGGCCCTCGCCCTCTGGCCACACCAAACCTGATGCCAATCCATCCAGTCGAAAAAGAGGAGCCCCAAAGTCAGGAGGACTCATCATCTGCATCGCCCCCTGGTGGCTAAGACGTGACGACCACTTAGCTGGCTCTTCCTTCAGCCAGCAGGTCACACAGATGTGCATCCATCCAGATGTGAGGCCTGGTGCACATGTCAACGTTTCCGTCCTCGTGTCTCTGTCAGTGTTGATCATGGCTGTCCAGAGGTAGCGAGTTAGCTGTGTAGGAAGAGGAAGAGGATGTCCCCGTTCTTAATCCTGCCTGCAGAGCTGTGATTGGTCGACTGTTCCCGACTGGGGCCGCGCCAACCACTGAGCTAACTGGAGATGAGGGCTGTGATTCAGACCATCCAGAGTCACTGAGACGAAACAGAGGAGCAAACGCTGCTCTCTGTTTGCCTTTTAAAGGAATCACCTGCTAAAGAAAGGTAAAACTCTGAGGCACCACCGAGTAAACGCTGATAAATGTCATGAAGTCAAGACTGTCATGAAGTGTTGGTCAACGGGAAACTGTGGCCTGGTTTCACGTGTCCTCATTGCTCCGACAGAGCCGCTGCATCCACTCTGCCCTGATGGAGGCTGTGCAGGGCGGCTGGCATTTTGCTGCAGCCACGCGTGTTGCTGTGGGAAGGCGGCCATCTGTCGGGGTTGAGGCTGGTCCCGGGGGCCGGGGGGCCAGGAGGAGGGGGGACTTCAGAGGGGCCTCCAGGCCTGGCTCGGCCTCGGTGACCTCTGCGTGGCATGAGAGCACCTGAGCGCCGAGCAGACGAGCTGCAGGCAGAGCGACGGTCTGTAATCAGGCTCTCATCAGGCTCGTTTTCTCTCCTGCATCGCGGCGATTTCCTGCCGGTCCTTACGATCCTTATGGAACCGACTTAGAGTCCAGCTGAACCCGCTTTGTGTCTCAGATTATTTCTGATTGATTTACAAGCTCTGATGGATTAAACATGAGGTTATTTTTAACTTCAGGAGCTCGAAGTTAACTCAAAATCACAAACAATTTCTTTTAAAGACAAAATTAAAAGACAAAATAACAGGATGATCCTGTGACATATGTGTTAAATACGATCCAGAAACGTCTCACTCTGGTAATACACTAAAACCCAAGCAGAGTGCAGTGAAATAACTGAGTGCAAACTACACTCTTCTATTATGTTAATGTGCCAGCATCCTCGTGTTTATCCACGAAGCTGAGGAGATTCTGCTAAAATCGTATTTCACTCAGCCTTCAGACGGACGGGAGGAGAAAGTCCCTCCATGACTTCCATAAATCACATGTGGTTCGACCTTCACAGGCAGAACAGTCCTCCGTCCACCCGCCCGCCGTCAGGACTCGGACATGTGATCCATCACCGTCGGCCTTTCACTGTGGTGTCATGTGCTGTCACCAGTGGATGAGCTTTACTGAGCCTCCGCGAGGACGCAGCAGGATTGATGTCAAACGGTCCCAATCAATAAGACGAGGCCATGGACTTAACTCCCAGTACTCAGGAGGTGCATTAACCTGCTGTGGCCGGGCTGATGTGTCTTTAAATTAAGTGGCCTGTCACGGTCTCTCAGGTCAGCCTGCCGGGTTAAAGTCCCCCTTCTTTAAATCAGATGAATACGAATGTGTGCGTCCTGTGGTGTGTTTGTCTTCCCAAAACACTGAAGTAATTTCTTCTGCCGCTGCGAGTCGTCAGCCTGCGAGGCTCCGATGGCTTCGGGCCTGCAGAGTTACGGCTGGTCTGACGGACATCCAGGCCTCATCAAACCTCCTGAGCTCCAAACATTCAGGATTCCTGCAGCTTTCTGATTTACTGTTTTGGTTTCAAAATCCGATAAGTAGCTGAAGACATGAAGCTTCACTTGACGTGACGCAGCATTCATGATGTGTGAGATATCTGCATCCTACTTGTGGTCGAGCCCTCAGCTTCTCGACAAAGCAGGTGAGCGGCGTGACGGGGGGGTCGGCTGCCCACCTGCTCCACCGCAGCTCAGCCCCCAAGGACTCGACCTGCCGTCAGCTTCCTGCTGAACTGGACTGACTGACAGAAGCAGGAAGTCCACAGCTAAAAGCACAAATAAGTTCAATCCCGCTGATTTATTTGTTTATTTTGGAGATAATTTGATGCTTTCACTACAAAGCAGACGCAGTGTGGTTCATAAGCCGCGAACCCCGAGGGCAGACAGAAACGGCTTGGACCCACCTGTCTGCGAGAAGAGAGGGAAATCTGACAGGAAGTCTCACACAGGAAGCCACACACACACACACACACATAAAACGCTGGACTGTCGCACATACTCGACATCGTCTCACAATAACTGAGCCGTAACTTCTCAACCCATAATTACAAGACCTGTGCCTCAGTCAGGACTAAAGACGAACGTACATGAAAGTAGTAATACCACAGGAATACTCTGTCTGGGTGAAAGTCCTCCACTGACATTAGTGACATTAGCTTCATAAAAGTACAGAATCAAAATCAAAAATCAGAAAAGTTGATTTAACGAAGATTCAAAGATTTTCTGGTAGCAGAACCCAACAAAGTGTTCAGCTGCGAGAAATGAGAGCGTCAGCTCGTCAGTGTAAGATGTGAAGATAATGAAGAAATCTCTCTTTGTTATTTCATCGCCATCTGATGGCGATGAGGTGCTGAAGTCGCGGCTTCTGCTCTTGTACCACAGCGTCTCGTAACGACGTGATCCGGATCTCAGCGAGCTCAGAGACCAGAGCCCCTTCAGGTTAAACCTCGTAAAAATATGCAGCATGTAATCAGGCCCCCAAAAGCTCTGACTTCTCACTTCCTCTCCGAAGCACACGTGAGTGTTGAGGCGTTTCACTGCAGCCGCCCAATAATCATGGAACACGTCTGACACAGCGAAGACGCGAGTCCTGCGGAGACGTCCCTGACAGCTGTGTGAGGACGCAGGCTCGCGTCCCGCCGGAGGTTCCACAGTGTTGCATAAGACGTGTAAAGAGGCAGATTAGCGTCGCTGCGGCTCTGAAGGATGCTGCTCAGCTTTGATGTCTCTCGAACTGAAAAACGGCTTAACGGCGAATAAGAAGAGCGAGAGCAGGAGCCACAGAGCAGATCTCAGCTAACTTGTCCAGGCCTGTCTCTGGCAGGGACGCGTGTGTGTGCATGACGAAGGCTTGGATGTGTTTTATCAGACCTGGAAAATGTTCAAACACAAAACCCACAAGACAAGCAGGTTCCACGAGCTGTGCAGCCCACATGCAGGATTTTATTTAGAGTCTGCACACAACCTCTGCTTTGTCCTCCCTGATCCACCAGTGGACAGACTGACTCCAGAGACACGTTCACCGTCGCACACGTCTGCAAAGCTGAAATGGGAGGAAAACCTAAGAATGTGCTTAATGTGATGCACAGCTGAGTCACCAGAGTGAGAATTAGAAAACGGCTGTTTTGCAGTGGAGACGTAGCTGAACTGAAACGAAGTGGGACTGTGAGCGAGCAGAGACTCTCAGCTTCCTGTCCAAAGTGTGCACAAGCAAAACATTTCATTGCAGCTCCAAAACAGGCTTCATTTGTACTTTCCAAACCCTGCAGGACCCTGCAGAGACGTGCGACGTCTGTTAGAAAAGAAGAGCAGAGTGACCCGACACGGAGACAGACGGAGGCTGCAGCGTCAGCTCCTCCGTCAGCTCCTCCGTCACTGTTTGTTGCAGGTTTGGATGAAGGAAGCCAGAGAAACAGATCTGGTCCCCGAGGGCCCCTCTGTCCCTTTCACCTTCCATCAAGACTTCCACACGGCACTAACCTTTCCACCACTGCAAGGATGCAAACGAAACCACAGGAACTTTGGCGCGAACGTCTCTGAGCGGCTTTAGACGACTTTGAAAGTTAAAGTCGATACGGACGAGCTGAGATTTCAGATCACCCAGCCGGCCTCAAAGCAAAATCCAATCCTGGAACAGAAAAAGGACTGAATACAGAAAGTTTCTTCTTTCTTTAGTAAAGTCAGTTGACCCCCACTGGGCTCAACAACATGATCACATGCTGGCAGACAGCACAGCACTTTACAGGACAAACGTTCTTTCTTGTGTTTACGTCCTCTAACGTGTGTGACGTGGACTCTGCTGACTGTCTGTCTCTGTCTCCACAGCACGAGGACACGACTGCGTCCCAAACATCTCATTTATCAGGAGGGTTAAAGACGAATGTGGGAAACATAGCGTGGAGCACGAGGTGGAACCAAACAGATTCCTCCTGCTGCACTTTTCCCATCGCCAACATTTCTGGCAGCTTTCCTTCGTATTTGATTTATTTTTCTTGGAGTAGCAGTGAGTCTGCAGGTCTGGACACGACCGTTAAACCTGAGACAAACTGAAAAGCAACGGCGGCGTGCTGAGAGGCGACGGCGTGGGGAGGAAAGTGGAGCAGCAGAAACACGAGGGCGAGGGAGTCTGTGGGTGAGGCTGGGTGTCAGCGGGGGAGACACCAGCAGTTCTGTTGTTATGACACCCAGTATACACTATATGGACAAAAGTATTGGGACACCAACAAGGCCTTTGACATCTCAGTCTAAACTGGCACACAGCTTTGCAGCTCTTCCACAGCAGGAAACACGTTCATTCACTCACACAAAAATCACAGACGTGATGTTGACATGCGGCCTCAGGGCGAGACGAGGGGATGATTACTTAAGGCAACCGGAGAGCGCCGTGTTAAGTCGGGAGCCCTTCAGTCACTAACAGGTTTGGTTCATGTAAATATTTAATGTGCGTCCTGAGGAAGAGGCAGCAGTCTGCCTCACTGAGGAGGATCGATGAGGAGAAACGACACCAGCGCGATGTGAAGTCCCAGTGTGTGATGTAACCACACGTTAGAAGAGAGTCTCTTATTGTGGCCGAGTACTGACAAAATGTCCTTTCACCGGCTGTTTGTTTTAATACTTAAGCTAACGTTAATGTTAAACTGGGCTCTGAGGAAGCAGTCGATTGGTGGTGTCAACACCCAAATGTAAGCTGATCACACATCTGTAGATAAGCTTTGTTTGGTCTGATCTCGCTTAGCGTGTTAAATGGCTTCCTTGTCATCTGCCTGCTGAACTTCATATTCATCGCACTGCTGGAATGACTTTAAACACCACATGACAGTTAAATATAGTGATTATATCTATTGTCTGAATCTCTAATGTAGCTGTCACATAAATGCACAGCATAAAATGGAAATACCCGGGGACAAGTACAGTACAGTGCAGTAAATGTACTGCATGACTAAGTGAATGACCTCCTCCACAGTGTGTTCACAGGTGTGTTTGGTGAGGTATAATAAATATCACGTGGACCTTTGGGGCTTCGGTTACCTTCAGTCTGCAGCTCCATGGAGCTCCCCAATAAATCAATAAATGAACTGAACAAAGCGACTTCCTGCAGGTGAACGCGACTGCCGAGAGGGCGACCAGCTCAGCTCTGCGCTCGTCTTATCTGCAGCCAGCATGCGGTCGTTGTTCTCCTGCAGACGAGGTGGTTATCCAGAGGCCTGCTGGGAGAAGCTTTTCCATAAATCACCGCGACACCTTCAAATGGGCCAGGGCCATTATCTCGATAAAAACAACTGTAGTGTTTTTCCCTTCCCGCCTCGGGGCCCTGCGGCGACGGCCATGATGAATCAGAGTGTGTGTGTGTGTGTGTGTGAACGTTGGTGGTGCTTTAGTTAAAATGACATTAGCTGGCCGTCGGGCTGATTGATTCGGTCTTTGCTCGGTTTTCTTCCCCTTCCTGTGGGAATCTCCTGCGACGGTTTTTATTTACAGAAACGGGCCTTTGGTTCGTTCTCTTTTCCGGCCTGATGAATCGTTCTTATCTGATCTCTAGCTGATTGATCAGAATGGAAAGACTTCACACGGGGACAAGCTGGAGTGACATCGAGACACATTTCAGGGTAAATATTTGATGACCTGTTAGTTATCGCCACGCAGCAGCTAACGTTAGCATTTATCCTTGATTAATGGAAGTCAGCAGCCTGTTGTCTCAGAAAGGACGGCGGCCATCGCAGCTTATCTTTCCTCTGCAGCCTCCACTCAGCCGGCAGTTGGACATTTAAAAAACCCGACTGAGATGGCAGCCTGAACGCTCCAGCCTGTCGCTCCTCTCCGTCTGCCTCCTCCTGAGGAGATGAAGTGCTGGACTGACACCAGTTAGCGGCTGTGTGCTTTGGCTCCGTCCACGGGTGGCGTTCGCTCTCCTGCTGCGCCCGTCTGAATGCTAATGAGACGTGGATCTGCCATTAATGTCCCGGACGCCTGTGATGGGTGTGACTCAGACACACGCAGGCCACGCTGTCACAACGACTCAGTGGTAGAAAGATTGGTTTTGTATTTAACAAACACTCTGTGAAACGTCCTCACCTGGAACTGAACCTGATGACCGAGACACCGTGAGTGTCTAACATTTAGCTCAAAGCTCTCCTCCAGGCCGGGAGTTTTCACATTCGTCCCCTTCTGTAATTAACCACGACGTTCTGTGGCATTTGAATCCAGATTCAGATCAGTTCTTCACTAATGAAGGATCCCTGACTTTAGTATCTGATTGGCCAGCTCTCCTCAGAGGCCACGTGAAAGCCGTGCAGTCGTCCTCCTGCTGATGACCGACGCTCGACTCGGTCCTCGTTATCACAGAGGTCACAGAGGAAGAAGATTCGACTGCAGACTCACCCGAACCTCCATCACCACAGGGGGTCACCAAAGTCAGCAGGGTTCATCGTCTGGGGACCAGGAATTAGCTCTCTCAGCAATACACACAAAGGTTCTCGAGATCTTTCGGTTCTTGTTTTCGTTCCAGTCCGTCCTCTGAGTTCGGGTGGACCACATTGCACTCCGGCTGTGGTTACCCTGAGGTCTGACGGTGCTCAGAGTTCTCAGGAGGTTTCCTCTGGGTTGGCTCAGAGTCGAAGCCCTCCAGCTCAAACACACAACAGAATCTGGATCATCACTGTGCTCTTACTGCGGTGACTGAAGGATTTAAACACTTTCATGTTCTGGTCCTTTAAAGGCGCCGTTTGGGGACCCTCAGCCTTCCTCAGGCGTACAGTTTGTGTCCACGCTTGTGCGTGGAGACAGATAAAGCTTCGTTCAGCCGTCCAAACGTCCCCACACGCTGATCATCACAGCCTCAGGCTCAGATTTATCTGCCTCAGTGGGAGCTGAAGCCTGCAGCCTGGACACAACCAGGACCATCTGCTGCAACAGCGACATCTGCTGGCTGCTGGGCTGCAGTGCAGGACAACAAGACGGGTGGAACCCACAAACACAGGGCAGGCAGGCAGAGAGACGGGCAGACAGACAGAGAGACAGGCAGGCAGGCAGGCAGACAGAGAGACAGGCAGGCAGACAGACAGACAGACAGGCAGGCAGGCAGACAGACAGACAGACAGACAGAGAGACAGACAGACAGACAGACAGACAGACAGACAGGCAGGCAGGCAGACAGACGGGCAGACAGACAGGCAGACGGGGAGACAGACAGACAGAGAGACAGGCAGACAGACAGGCAGACAGACGGGCAGACAGACCAGGGGGACGGAAATGTTCTCTAATATCTTGGTATGTCTTGAGTGTTGAGAAGAAATTTTCTCACACAGTAACAATTTTGGTACGTTGTTCTTTAATTCAGTTAAATGAATAAAAAGATAGATAGATAGATAGATAGATAGATAGATAGATAGATAGATAGATACTTTATTGATCCAGAGGGAAATTCAAAAAATTCCAAAAATAATAAATCAGTGTGGTATCAGCATGAAAACAGAATAATATGCTGCACACATTAACAAATAATTAAATACAAAGTCAAGTAAACGTGTTATTTTATATTCCATCCAGATACACATAATAGTATCATATTATTATTTATTTGTTTATTTATTTTATAAGTTTTACACAAAATTTAAAAGCAAAACAAAAAGTTCCACTTGGGATTAAAACAAACAAACAAACAAATGATTTACAGAACATGAAGACTTTTAAATGTGTGTAAGACGAGACGGGCTGAACGCCTTTAATGATCAATACGTGATCAATAAACGTGTGAGCGAGCACATCAGACGAGCGTGAGGCGTTCACGTGCTGACACGTGAACGCCTCACGCTCCCAGTCTAAAACACGTAAATGTGTCTGACAGTCGCTTTGGTGTACTTGGCTTAGAGGGTTTTTGTGGTCTCCAGAGCTGTGAAGGATCTGCTGCCGGTGATTAAGCTCATCAGTATTCTCCTCCATATGTGGGTCACAGAGTCCCTGTGTACTCTCTTCATTTGCATAATCCCAGAAAACCGTATGAGAAGCCTCTTTTCAGCACGTGCTTGTTTTGGTCCTGTTGGTGTGTTGGTGTGTTTGTGTGTTTGCTGTTTTCATTCACGGACTGAACCACTCGAGTGCAGACTTTATCATCATGAATCCAAGCCCACCGGACTGAGATGTGGTTCCTGTGGTGGTCTGTAGATCACCAGCAGTCCATCAGTGGACTGTCATGAGCCAACATTTCCGGTCCCCACAGGTTTAACCTTAAGGACTTTGGTCGGAGAGGATCACAGTAACGTATCCCCCTCAGGACGCAGTTTGACGGCTCTCAATCCCATCAGCCGTAGCTGCTAATTAGCAAAGGTTAGCATGCTAACACACTGAGCTAAGATGGTGACCCCGGAGCAAAAGCTGGCAGGTGTGTGAGAAGTTAAAAGTGTTTAATTTGCTAAACGCGTAGACGTGAAACACGTGAAAACTGCCGTGTGGCCTCGCAGCTGGACCGTGACGATCCCTGAAAACCGCGTTTGGCACTGCTGGTCGTGTCAGGATGATGAGACAAGTCGTGAGGACATGTTGAGTCAAGTGAGTGGAAGGAAGAGGAAGAAGCTGCAGCCGCCTCACTTAAACCCCAGTCAGAATCCCTGTGGTGCAGTGGTTAGCGCTGTCGCCTCATAGCGAGAGGGTTCCAGGTTCGAGTCCCGGTCTGGGCCCTTCTGTGTGGAGTGTGTGCCTGCGTGGGCTTTCTCCGGCTTCCTCCCGCTGCTCGGCGCTGTCGGGCCGCCAGCTTCTGGGCCACTCTTTTCCCAAAACACAGAGTTTGATTGTTTGTGACTAAATCCTCTAACCCCATGGCCTCAGAGCAGCCGTCAGAGAACAAAGATGGACACTCTTCACCTGTCTGACGGAGAGATGAGCAGCACACAAAGTCTTCTCACCTTGTTACGCACTCGGCGATCAGGACACGATTCGTCCACTCAGAGTGAAGTCCCTCCAGGCCGAAGCGTTTTGTTCGACTCACTTATTTCATTTTTGCAGCAACAGTTTGGGTTGGAAACGCATCAGACTTGGGCCTCGGTGGGCCGGGCTGCTGCAGTGCTGCAGTTCGTCCAGCAGAGGTCAGGGTTTCACAGCTTTCAGCAGCCTGACGGCCTGCGGTGAAGGGCGGCAGGAAACACTTCTTTACTTTGACTTCAGGAGTTTCCATCTGAAGATAATTCTGATTAAGTTGATAGCTGAGCTGAGACACAGCGAAAAAGCCAAGCAAAGTGAACGTTTCCTTTTCTTCCTCTGATCTCCTGCGGGTCTTTTCTTCCTGTTCCTGCTGAGGACAACATAAACCTTAAATCTGCATCTTTTCAATGGACTCAGACCACTGCAGCTGTTAGTAATCCACAGATGACAGAATAATGACAATTTAAAAAGACCAGAGCAAATGGAGATGGCACATGTTGGCTACTGTAAGATATCATGTGCATCATAAGAAGAGAAAAGATGAGAGGCCAGTAAACTTCTGTTTGTGTAAGTTACTGTTTGTCCTGATTCTAAAGGTGTTTTATATCCCCACATCAGCACGACTTGTCACCCACTGAGTTTACTGGCTGTAAAACTGAATAAACAAAAGTAACTATGAAACATTTGAAACACACAGTGATGCTCAGAAATGTCTGTAATCCAAAAACAATAGAAATGATGTTGTCCAAAGTCCCGTCAAACTGAACGCTTCACAGAGCTGCCACTGACAGCTGCAGCCTCACCTGAGTCAGCGCAGGTGAGACGCAGGCAGCACAGTTAGACGCAGGACTGAGGCTCAGTCCGCTGACATGTGCAGGAAAAGCGACTAAACTGATTCCAGGAAGCTGAAGAGGATGTCAAACATTCACCAAACAGCTTCGGTCAGAGCAGGACGTGATTCACACCTGAAGGACGTGATTCACACCTGAAGGGCGTGATTCACACCTGAGTCACTTCGTGTTGTCAACCTGCTGGTCTTCAGTCTTCAGATCCTTCGCCTATTAAAACCACACTGTGAAAGTACTTCACCTTCACTGCAACTAAAAGTCCTGCATTCAAAGCTTTACTTGAGTAAAAGGACGTATTATCAGCACAGTGTACTTTTTAATTCAAACAAAATACATCCTAATTTATTAGTTGATTATGTTTTATGTTTAAGAAGAAAGTGAAAATACAATATATTCCTTCAACGTTTACATATAACAGAGTATTTCTACACTGTGGTATTACTACTTTTACTTTTGGCAGAAGATCTGACACTGAAGGCCCAAAGAGATTCTTTAAGTCAGTATAATGAAGAGTTTTCATTATTTATTATTGTGACAGGAGTGAGTCACACTGGTGGTCTTCCATAAATGGACTCCACTGTTCGTTTGTGTGTGTGAGACATGAGCGTCTCAGCCTCTCCTGGAGCCCGAACTGAGCATGCGCAGTCCTCCTTCCAGCCCGCGGTCGCTTGAGGAAGTTTGGATCAACTTTGTACCTGTGGCTGCGGTTCATTGATGCTAGCTTATCTCCAGGTGAGCGTTTCCTAAAGCTTCACGTCTCCTCACAAACCCGACCGGACGGGACAGGATGTGTCCGGGGACAAAAGCGCCTGTTTGTCTTCGTGCAGCTCATGGACGCAGTTTTCGTGGCTCATTGAATCGGCGCAGGTGTTGCTAATTGTCGCGTTTTTACCTGCTAGCTAAGCAGCACTTTGACTTGTACTGCAGTTTGTTAAACTCTGCTGTGTAACGCTATGCTGTGTATCTAACTCAGTTTACTTCTGTCGTCTTTTGTTCCATAAATCGCTAATTTGCGTTAAAATAAGGTGGAGTTTGGCTCCTGTTCGAGACGCTGTGGCTCCCCGGAGGCTTTGGCGTTCAGTCACCGCTGAATTAACTTCCGCTCACTGTTAGTTTTCCCTTTGTGAAAGCGGGAGTCGCATTGATTATTGATTTTTGCTTTTCCTTCACGATCCATCAGAAATGACGTCAACATCGGAGCTCGAGCAGCTGGCAGAAATAGGTGAGTTAAACGCACACACACACGCACACACACACGCACACACAGCAGAGGAACAGGGTGAACACAAACTGGACTCCTCTGAAGATTTAAATACTCCACTAAAGTTTAAGGACTTTAGCAAGTGAGTGAATGTACTTGGCGTTTTGCTTTAGTGGCCTGCGGATTGATTGACTGATTGATTGATTGATTGATTGATCGATCGATCAGGAAAGTGTTCGTCAGCTGCAGATGTCATCACTTTCATCAGAACTCAGATGAGCTGTTGACTGTAGATCCAAACAAAAGACTCTCAGCCAATCACTGCATGCTTTCTTTGATTTAATGTGACGTGTGATTGGCCCACAGCTACAACCCATAATCACACTGATGCTGGTGCTGATCACTGATGGAGTATAAAGTACAATGTCTGCTTCTGAAGTATCAGAATGGAAATACTCATGCACAAGTACCTCAAAACTGTATAGCACTGTAGTAAAAGTACTTTCTGTCTCTGATATGTAAGTAAACTGTGTGTACAGTTTGGCTGTTTTTTATGGATGTTCAGCCCAAAGAGAAGCAGCACTGAGGTCAGCAGGTCACCTGCTGAACAGGTTTGAATCAGGGGACTGTGACTGTGGTGATGCATTCAGGGGACTGTGACTGTGGTGATGCATTCAGGGGACTGTGACTGTGGTGATGCATTCAGGGGACTGTGGCTGTGGTGATGCATTCAGGGGTGTAAATAGAGTGAGCACAGAGTGTTTCCCGCCTCACTTCCTGTCTGTTATCAGTCTGACTGTGTTTATAGAAAACAGAGTAAACATCCACAGAAAGCAGACCTCCACCCAGTCCTCTGGCTCGCCTCCGCCTTTTCTTTCCTCTGATAACCCAGTGAATTGCAGCAGATAAGAAAGCACTGAGCAAACGTCGGGTGGTGCAGAGCAGAACTTTGTTGCTTTTCCTTCAGCGTCAGGATGTTTCAGTTTATTTTGTCTCCTGCTGGACTTGATTCTCGTGTGAGAGACTGAGCGGCTGCTTTTCCTTTAATCCTCACAGAACTTCAGAAGGAGGAAGAGGAGGATGAGGAGGGTCAGAAGTGTGTCACAGACGCTCCATCACTTCCTCCCAGCAGCACAAGCAGTCCTGATGCTTCTCACCCGTTTTATGATGTGGCGCGACACGGCATCATCCAGGTCTCGGGTCAGTCCCCAGGAAACACCAGGACCTTAAGGGTTTATTTGTTTAAAACAGGAACCTTTTTTATTTTTCCTTTGACATTTCACAGACTAAAGGATTAATAATGAAAATAGTTTGTGGCAGCCCTAAACACATCAGACACAGAAACACTATGTAGACAAAAGTATTGGGACAGCTGCCCATCACACCTACAGGGACTTTAATGACGTCTCATTGTAAACACTCAGACAGCTTTGCAGCTCTAACAGCTTCCACTCTTCTGTGAAGGCTTTCCACAACATGTTGGAGTGTTTCTGTGGGAATTTGTGCCCATTCATGCAGTAGAGCATTTGTGAAGTCACACACTGATGTTGGACCAAAAGGCCTGGCTCACAATCTCAAAGTTGGAAGCATAGCATTGTCCAAAATGTCTTGGTGTGCTGAAGCATTAAGATTTCCCTTCACTGGAAGTCAGGGGCCGAGTCCAAACCCTGAGGAACAGGTCCATAGAGAGGGGTGTCTGGATACTTTTGTCTATATAGTGTACTTTACAAACTGATAATTTATTAGATGTTTTATTTGTCCTGCTGCCATCTGGTGGCCAAAAATATCACTGAATGCTGCTTTAACTAACTTGACTTGGGTTTGCTGTAAACACAACTGAAACGTTTCACTCTCGTCACAAAGCTTTCATATGTACCTCGTACTTCTGTCAGAAGTTTTCAAACCGTCACCCAGAGGGGGCCAGAAAGACGTAAAACTCACCTGTTTCCCCTCCAGGTGACGACAACTACGGCAGGAAGTTGATCACCTTCAGCAGCTGCTGTTTGCCTCCGTCACACCAGCTGAACCACCAACGGCTGCTGCAGTACGTTCACAGTAAATCTGTGCTTCACAGCCACGAGAACCTGCAGTCCGTCAGCCGTTAGTCCTCACCTCATCTCCCCTCCGCAGGTACCTGAAGTTCACCTTGGACCAGTACGTGGAGATGGACTACATCCTGGTTTACTTCCACTATGGCCTGAGGAGCAGCAACAAGCCGTCTCTCAAATGGTTACGAGAAGCTTACAGCGAGTTCGACAGGAAGTACGGCGGCTCGGCATCCTGTTGTGTGCAGTCCAGACAGCATCAGGGTCACTTTTCAGAAACTCACTCTGAGTGTTTTAGATGAGTTTTAAAAGCTTTATTAAAGATAAACAAGCAGACAGACTCAGGCTGGGAATATTGTGACGGTTGCCTGTAAATTCCTCCAAAGTGTGTGTGTGTGTGTGTGTGATTCCAGATACAAGAAGAACCTGAAGACTCTTTATGTCGTTCATCCCACAAACTTCATCCGGATCGTCTGGAACATTTTCAAACCCCTGATCAGGTAAAAAGACGTCTGACTCACCTGCAGGAAGTCAGACGGTCTTCAGTCACGTGACCGCGTCGTCGTGTGTCTTCACAGTCACAAGTTTGGGAAGAAGCTGACGTACGTGAACTACCTGGCGGAGCTCAGAGATCACCTGAACTACGAGCAGCTCATCGTCCCGGCCGACGTCCTCAGGTACCGACTCCCGCTCTCAGGCCGCCGTGGGCACCGGAACAGGAAGTGACGACGTTGTGTTTGTGTGTCGCCTCTCTCTCAGACACGATGAACGGTTACGAGCGGCTCAGAAAGGCGGACCTTCTCCCCCGGCGAGGACGCCTCCACCGCGTCCCCCCCTGCCCACGCAGCAGTTCGGAGTCAGCCTGCAGTAGTGAGTGTTTGTTCGCTGAGCGTCTCCGTCGCAGTTTGTTCGCCTGACTGAAACGTGTTTGTCTGACAGCATCAGAGAGAAGAACAGGGAGGCCGTCATCCCGCCCGTCGTCTCTCAGACTGTGGCCTACCTGAAAGACAAAGGTCAGTGTCCACATTAAGGCCAGTGGTGTGTATGTCCCCTCTGATGTCCATCATTCAGCCTCTGTGTGTCTCCCTGTCTGTCTGTGTCAGGTCTGAGGACAGAGGGGATCTTCAGACGCTCTGCTCGTGTTCAGCTCATCAAGGACGTCCAGAAGCTCTATAACCTCGGTGAGCGGGGTCTCCCTCGCTTAGTGTCAGGGGCCTTCTTGTCTGTTAGTACCAGGAAGTGGAGATCAGTGTCACCCTGCACGTCCCGGTGTCTCTGTCCTGTCTTGTGAGACTGGAGCGTCTCTGCAGAGGACGACAGCTCACATGCTCTGATTTGTAAGACACCTGAGAAGATTCAGAGAGACGAGTGTCACGCACGGACCGTCTGTCCTGTTCTGAGATCAGGTCTCACGTCCCGGCGGAGGCTTTCAGTGGACTGTCCCTTTAATGTCTCTGAAATGTGATGTTAATGAAACGTGTGTCGTCCACACTCGGGGTGTAAATAAAGATGTTTTTTGTTATTTGTTCAGGGAAGCCCGTGAACTTTGACGATTACGGCGACGTCCACGTTCCAGCCGTGATCCTCAAGACGTTTCTCAGGGAGCTTCCTGAACCGCTGCTCACCTTCAGAGTGTACAACCAGGTCCAGGAGCTGCTGAGTGAGTCCAGCACCGAGTCACATGACCACGACAGGGACGCTTATGCGCGTCAACACTTGAGCCGTTTTGTTGATGAGGTGTGTGTGTGTGTGTGTGTGTGTCTCAGACGTGGAGAGCAGTCTGAGGGTCAGCAGGTGCAAACAGATTGTCGAAGGTCTTCCTGAGCATCACTTCATCGTCACGAAGTTCCTGCTGTGCTTCCTCCACACGGTACGTCTGACGTCTTCACACATTTAAACAAATGTTCTTCAGCTCGACAAGAATATTTCCACCAGCTGTCGCCATAGAAACCAGTAATGAATATTTGTAATAACCCACCCCCCATGTTTTAATATTGACAAAATGTCGATGGAAGCCGTCACACACAGTGAAACAGGAGAAGTACTGCAGTAGTACACAGGACAGCAGTACGTCTGTCCGCTCTGAGACGGTCCGTGTGTGTCCTCAGGTGTCTCTGGAGAGCATCGTGAACAAGATGAGTCCGTCCAACCTGGCCTGCGTGTTCGGGGTCAACCTGGTGTGGCCTCGTCACGGCTCCATCTCTCTGAGTGCTCTGACCCCCATCAACATCTTCACCGAGATCCTCATCGAACACTTCCACACGGTGTTCGGCTCGCGCTGCCCACCTGCACAGGTAACACCCTGAGCCTGCACGCCGACGCCCGTCTTCCTCTGGGAGCCTCTGATTCTGCTCCTTCCATCTGGACAAAAGCTCAGTCGCTACACACCAAATCTAAAAGAGGGACTTCAGAGTCCTGCTCCCCAGAGGATGAAGCTCCACGTGGTCCACATGAGGGACCTGCAGGACGTCAGCTGTGTCTGCAGGCATCGTGGTGATGATGATGATGATGAATATTTAATAAACGGTTTTTAATGGTTGTGAGCAGATCAGAGTCGGCTGTGATCGTAAAGGTTGCTAAGTGATATTTGGAATCAATAAGCTTCATCACTGGGTTTTCTAAATCTGACCCGAGTTACTCAGGCGCTGCACTTCTGCCACCTGAGTATTTCATTTCCTTCTTAATTCCACTTCACTGCATTCATAACTTTAGTTTCTTCAGATTACAAACACAAAATGTAAAGACTGTTAGGAAGTTTTTTTATTGCGTTTATCAGACAAAAACAGATCAATTATCAGAAAAGCATTCGCTCCAATGATCAGTCTGTCCTCTGTGACGTCAGTAAGACCCTGAAATGTCCTCCAATCTGCTCACACGTCATAAACCGTTTAATAGATGTTAAATGTTGAAGATTCTTTATATTTTTATATGAACTTGGTACTTTAAGTTTTTAGGCAGTTGACTTGTAAAATCTAGCAGTGAACAAAATGAAAGACGTCCATGTAAAACCGGCTTCTTGTCCAGAGGCAAAACATCTGGCTGATTAAATCGTTTCTCCTTCTGACCGACGCGACGCGGCGGCTGTCGGGTTTGTTTGTGGACCAAAGCAGATGAAACACGACGCAAACCAAACCTTTTGTTGTCGGATTTTGTTTATTAATGATTCCATTTTTTGTAAGAACTTGGTACAAAAAAGTGAGACTATTCTTGAATCGTTTACCAACTTCCATCAATCAACTTTTTAATGCATCATAAAGAAGAAAAAACTACGTTGGCATATTTAAGACAAACACTTTCCTATACACACTATCCACTGGACAGCCCCGTCGTCATGACAAACAAAAAACTTCTACTTCAACAACATTTTCGTTTCCATCTAAACGCGCCGTCGCCTCCTCGTGGCAAAATAAAAAATTGAACGTCGCAAGCTAGAAGTCAGAATGCAGAACCGGCAAACAATAGAAAATCCAATGTTTTCTTTTTTTGCTCCTTGATAAAAGAATATAAAAATGTTCTTTTTTCTCATTTGTTCAAATGTTGTGTCGTGTATTAAAATAGATCTGTTTAAGCACTGCACAGTTTCTCCCGGAGAAGATTTCTAGAAACGGATGAAGAGGGTGGAGGGTTTGTTTGTTTGTTTGTTTGTTTGTTTGTTTGTGTGGCTTGGATATGGTTTCCACTCGATATGCATCACGTTAACATTCTGCTCGTGTTTTGTTCTGTTCTGAAGGCAGCTCGGGTCCAGCGTTGGTGCAGACCTGCTGAGTCTGGACTCGTCCTGTTAACGAGCTCGTCTCAGATGAAGACCCTGCTGCAGACGTCTTCGCGTCCCCCACAGACTCAGAGCTACTAAAGTAAAAGCACTGAATGTTTTTAGTGTTACTACAAACGCACTGACGCTGACGTGCGGGTAGAAGATTCGCACTGCAGCTGGTGATTCGTTTTGTTTGATGGTAGTTTTCCAGCTGTCAGAAGAACAGGATTTATGTTCAAGTGAACTCAAGTACAAGTATGCAGTACAAAGTAGCATAGAAATGAAAATAAAGTAAAATGATTTACAGAAGTGAAGCCAAACATAATGAAGAAAAGTGAACGTTTCTCTTCTGAAGTCTTCAGGGATGTTGAGAAGGTCCTGATGTTTGTCCTTCTCATGTTGGACCAAAAGGTTTAAGCTGACGGGTCTTCATTTGAGACGAGGCCAAGCAGACTCCGTACTGCCAGAGCAGGACTGAAGTACACGACAAAACTGCCTCGCTGTAGTTTTTATTTTCACGTCTTTGTTGTGACCAAACGATTGATTGATAACTAAAAGGTCGTTCAGTGTGAACCCCAGTTTGCTGATTGAGGTTTAAGAAATCCAGACTTAGTTGTGGTTTGGACAGCAGATGAAAACGTGTCCTCAGACCTTCTGACCTTCAGGCCTCAGTCTGCTTCACCCGCACTTCCTGCCCTCCGTAACATCATGGATGAGACTGTGCTTTTATCAGCGGCTGGACGACGACTCGTACGAGCTGCACGCGAAGCGAGGCGACGCCCCTCGTAACGTCTCACTGACGCTCTCGGCGGTTTTGGCGACCCAGCTCGTTGGCCGCCTCTGAGGCCGCGGACGCTCGGTACGTTTGAGTTTTGTGCCGTACAGATGAAGCATCTTTTGTTTGATACAAACAGGTGGGCTGGATATGATTTTCAAATGAAATGAGAGCCACCTCCTCTCAGCTGTGACGTCACGTCTGTTTCTTCTGATGAAAGCATTTTTTTCTCTGAACGTTGAAACCGTTTGTTCATGTTTGTGCATCAGCAGGGAGCAGCGAGCTGCGCCTCGACTGTGTGGCGACCACAGTACGAGAAAGAAAGTAACGGCTTTAACACTTAAACTGAACCTTTCCGGACCAGCAGGAAGACTAGCGAGACAAATGGACCAGGCGGGACAAGACGGCGGTGCCGCACCAAGAGGACGCCGTCTCCATCCTCCAGGTCAGTCACAAAGCGTTGCTGCAGTTTGTCCCGTTTCTGATTGACTGGAGTTTTATAAAATGACACAACAAAGACGAAAACCCTGGATCTGAAAGGATTTGGACTTGAGGCAGTGTTCATCACTAACAGGCTCGTTAAAATGTTCAGAAAACACCAGAGTAAACAAAAAACAGCCCAAACAGAAAATATAAAAGAGGCAGGGAGGAAACAAAGCACTACAGACGTCACTGATAGATGAGCGAATCCCAGTACAAAAACAAAGAAAGTTTTTGGCATATTTTCTATACTGGTTAAGGGGAGAAGGGACTGAATGGATGCATCACACATCGCCTGACGTGTTCGAGTGCAGTTGGGAAAAAACACTTTGGTCCTTTTTTCTGTTCAGCCGTTTGGTTTCTGTGGCGCCGACACGACCGGCGGCACACAAACAGAAACGACCTGAGGTCTGTGAGAAGGTCCGCAGACGCGGCCAAAGGCGGGACTGTGGGTGGAGCCTCGAGGTGGTTTTTGTCTTCTGCACTCACAGGGAGACAGAAGCGGATGTTCTGGTCCCCTCGGAGCGACTGGTTTTGATTGGGCCGTTCTTACAGCCACTGTTGAATCCCCTCAGGCGCAACGTCGGCTTTAGCGCCGCCTTCTGACGGAACCGCACTTTGCCTCAGCTCGCTTATTTGGCGGAAAGGCGGCTTTATTCCCCTGCGACTTGTCAGGAGTTCGCTCCACGTTCTCCTGACACTCTGAGGGAAACGGCTGATCACACGGCTGGTCCTCGCTGAGGTCATGTGACCTTCAGTTTGTGTCGCTGTCCAACAGAAAGCAAACGGCTGAACTCACAGGACGTGTGACTTGAAAAAACCAAAAACAACCTGCGATGATGATGATGATGATGATGATGATAGTAATAATAATAATAATGATAATAATAATACAACATATGTACAGTGATCCCCTTGAATACTCCAAACTTACATTTATCAACAGGCATCAGCATGAAAATACTAAAATCTCCACTAGAAACGCTAATTTCTGTAGTTTAATCTTAAATACTTTTTTCTTTGACTTTAACTCTATTAATACTGAAAAAAGTTATTCTCTGTTTTTGTTTGAAGGCTCGTATGCGTTTACATACACGATGAAAACATCTTCCTGAATTATTATGGCAAAAACATTGTTCATAGGAGAATGAGAACAAACATCTAGTCAGATAATTCGCTGTACAGTCCCGTCGCCTCGCTTCACTACGACTACCTCTACTGCTCGCTCTCACGGTATGCAGGACGATAGTTAGACCTGTGTTTAAAAAAGGGAAATATGTTGTGGACGGCTGCGGCTGCGGCTGCGGCTGCGGCTGCGCTGTCCTCTAACGCTTCGTCATAAATACATTAAGGCCAAGAACATGAATAAATAGAAAATAAACAAAGAAATCTCGTAAGCACTGTAGGTGTTGGGTTTTAAAAAATACTTGAATCGAGTGGAGGCTCTCGTTTCCCCGACTCGGAGGAAACGCGCTCAGATATTATTCAGACAAAAACAAATCATGGCTGCCCTCGAGCGCCGCGGAGGGGGCGGGGCTAGTTGTTGGCGTCGTCCTGGCTGTGGGCGTGGCTCTTCTGCAGGGGCGTGGCCGAGGGGCCCGGGGCGGCGGTGCTGGTGGGTTTGATCCAGGGCTGGGAGTGCAGGGAGGCGGTCATGGTGACCTGGATGAGCTGGTCGCGTTGAATCAGCCTGATGAGAGCTTTGAGGCGTTCGAGCGAAGCCTGAGTGTCTCTCTGCTGCCCCAACAGCCTCTCTCTCAGGTCCATACATTGCTGCAGACACACAGGAAACACCAGAGTCAACTTCCTGTCAGCAGCACGCATCAGTTCTCTGACAGCCACATGTCTGATCAGAATCAGAAGTCTTTTATTTATCCCTGAGGGGAATTTGTTTTTGTACAGACTTTGCACTTGCAGTTTTCTCGACCAAGAAAGAAAATTAAAGATATAAAATGGGATAAAAAAGTATAAATCTAAAATAGAGGTATTAACATGTCTGTACATATATGCATTGTATATATAAAGTGAGTGTGTCGGTCACAGTGCTGAGTTTAACAGTTTGATGGCGACAGGCAGGAATGATTTCCTGTGTCGCTCTGTGGTGCATCATGGGACTCAGAGTCTGTGGCTGAACGAGCTCCTGTAGCTGATCAGCACATCGTGGAGAGGGTGAGAGGGAAAGTCCAGCATCCTCCTCTCAGACACCACTGTCA